>NW_005842830.1:614207-663738 GCF_000455745.1 Alligator sinensis
GCGCCTTCACCCCGGCTAGGGATATGGTCGATGTTTCCTCCGGGGGCCGATAATAGACCCGATCACTCCCTATTATACACCCGAACTCCCCCAGGGATAGCTTTGTCCTCCACTCTTTTATGACCGCTTCTTCTTTCTTTACGGAGAAGTAGCCATCAATATTTCGTTCATCCCCTTCTACCGCCTGGTGGTAGGTGATATGCGCCCATAGATCGTTTGCATTCTCTACACGGCGAATCCTGGTGCGCCAAGGGCGGCACCCAATTAAGTTCGTCTCCATTACCGTGCCCTTACATCCCATCCTCGTCGCCATGTCTCCGACGGCAGGGGCCGACTTGAGGTGATTTAGAAATTATTCGGTTGTTGGGTGGGCTGGTGAATGGAGAGGCGGACAAAGCATATTGGTTGCAAAAAACTTTACTTACACCGCTAGTAGCCGCGACGCAGGTGGTCCGGTCGCTTAAACAACTACACGAGTTGTTCCAGCTGGCAAGGCTCAGGCCAGCGAATCCGTACATGAGTCAGGCCGGAAGGGAAAGGGTACGTCGAAGGATGGCGCTCGGCGACGGGGAGAAGGATCGATAGGTGATCAGGCTATCGACCAGCTCAGCCACAAGTCAAGAATCTTCAAAGGCACTCTGCAGCGTGCTCAAAGTTCTCCGACTTGGGCAGAAGTCGCACAGAATTTTATACAGCTAGCAAGCCAATCGCTAGCCGCCACGTAGGAATAATTTAGAATCTGCCAATGATAGGACACAAATTTGCATGCGAATGGCGGGAACTCTCTTGCACCAGAGTTTTCTATTGCAGCAGAAAACTTTTGCTGTGCACAGAGACTCTCATGTGGTGGGAAAATTCCATCGTGCCGAGGCACTAAAATCATTGGGTTGTGACACATGATATGAAAGTATAACTGCAAAAAATTTTTAAAATCATATGGTTGGAGACACTGTGCTTTAAGCAGCTGATGATTCCATTCCTTTGAAAGAGCAGTAGGCTTTTTTTTCAATAACTTCTCCAAGTAACAGAGTTTCATAGATTTCATAGACATTAGGGCTGGAAGGGACCTTGGAAAATCATCGAGTCCAGCCCCCAGTTAATAGCTAAGCATCTGATTTTTGCAAGTTCTTTAATTTGAAGCAGGATTATGATTCACAGGTGTACACTTCTTTGGAATACAGTATACACAAAGCATATGTGTTGGTTAAAGACATCTGCTCATGTCTTCCATTTAGGACAGAAAGTGCACATTTCCTCTCCCCTTTTAATTATGACATTTTGGCATTCCAATAAGGCAGCCTTGTAAAATGAACTTGCCTTATTTTATACTTTATTCTGAAAATTATACTGTTTTTGCATATACAGCTGTAAATTATTACTCCTGCTTCTCATCATGAAATGATCAAAACTTTTGGGTGATTAGGCAGCACACTCAGTGTGGCATTTAAGAGGCATGATTACATCATCATAATTGGAGCCCTGTCTTGCCTTGAAGCACCTTTTTTTGTAATGCATATTTTTAAAAGTCACTTTACCATAGATGAAAAAAAATATATGTCTTTTATTTTTCTACTTAATGGGTTCATCTATATGTTCATTAATGTGCTTTTGCTATTGCGTGTTAAATTTAGTACCTCTAGTGTGAGGTACTAACTAAATGTGCATTAAGCTGCCTTAATGCACAGTAGCAAAAGCGCATACTTTTTTAGTGATGCTTAATGTGTAGTAGCCTAATTTTACTGTGGATTAGCATATTAGCATGTTTTTTGATGTGAATGCACAGTAAAATATGCTACTGCACAGTAAAATATGCTACTGCACATTAAAGCACATGTGTAGATGTGCCCATACGGTCTGATTCAATTTTCTTTAGAGCACTATGGAATACCTGACAGAACTAAAAATAAATTGCAGTCTCATAGATCATGCAACTGCATGGCTAAAACAGTAGTAGTTATGTTGGTGAGTGGGGTTGCTAGGGTTTCCCAAAGTTCAGTTAATGGACTACTGCCAGCCCACAAAATGTTTGTATGTGGCTTGCAAAGGGTTTTTTTAATGGTGGCCATTAATGTTGCATCTGTTGAACTTAAAGGAGTTTTATTGCATATTCATTTTGTCAGGAAAACCCCAGGTTTATGTTCCACCTATTAAGTGGCAGTTCATGAACAAAACAGGGGAATGCATGGCTTAGTTCTGCTATATTCCCTGAAGTGCCTTTCTAAAATCTCTTGCCCTACCATTGATGTAACTTTTCCAGTGGTAGCAACTACTGGTAGTACAGTAGAAACTGGATACTACCAAATATTCAGGGTTATTCAGATCCACAACAAATAGCTGAATGGGATGTGTATTTTGTTTGAAAGGATGCTGCATCTTTGGTGAGCTATGCGGGACTGTGGCTGTGGTCCAGGTGATGGAATAAGTCATGTTCTTTTGAAGTAAAGGTCGCAGCAAACATCTGAGTCTCCTGTTCCTAATATGGCAAGCCATTGTGAACTAAGCAGGTTGAGAACCACCTAGATACGAATGATTGTCATGGTGCTGAGGTACACCAGAGAAGTTAGGGATGTGTGACTGTGCCAAGAGGAAGAGAAGATATGTCTTGGGCAGACTGGGAGTTAGGCATGAGGGAGTTGTCAGTGATGCTCCAGAAAGTACTCTTTGCTTATCAGGAGTCTTGCTACAACTGATCAGATGTTTTCTGACACTATAGTTGCATGTGGCTAAAGAGGAACAGTGGTGATTAGTTCTTCTAATCCAATGACAGTGACACCACTGACTGAACTATAGTCTTGGTGTTGACTACTGTCTTTAACCACTAGCTGTTCTATCCAATTGTAATATTTCATATTAAGTACAGACTAATTTTTTTCCAATATAATCTCCAGATGACTTTTTATATAGCTCAGTTTAATTAAAAAGTTCTATTCAGTCCTCTTCTGTTGTTAAGATAAGTCTGGCCAAAAAGGTATAGAGGACATATGTTGCATTTCTTAAAGCAATTTTGAACATTAATTGGAAAATCTTTTCAAATTCAAACGAATTACCATATTTCCTTGAATAGTACATTTTGAAAGGATACATCCTATTATTCATATATAAGGAAGCAGTTTAATCCCTGCTTACACTGTGAAATCTTGACTCAACCTTAACTTGGAAGTTGCGGTTACTGCTTTCAGAATGAAATTAATGCTAATATATGCAATTAGTAAACTAGCTTAGTCAGACTGGAAGATTGTACCTTTTTTGTCACGTTTCTCCAAACTGCATAAACGAGAAGAATAAAGACTGAGTCTTTTCTAAATTAATTTTCACTCTTAGCTTTTCTGATTTTTATTTTTATGACTACCTTTTTGGTGGGAATTGGATAAATATAAATTTAGTGTGTTGAAAGTTTTAGGTGGTTGGGTTCTGAAAATGTCAAAATATTTTGCATACACCTTAAGACAGAAAGAAGTGTTGTGATTAAAAAGTGTCTGTCTATGTGGGGTCCAGGAAAGTTAATGAATCATGCATTCTATAAATAAATGTTCAAAAATATAGAAGCTTCCACCTTTCCACATGCAAAGAGTGTCATGTGTAACGTAAGTCATGCATGATTTATTTTTCTGAATAAATTTATGAAAAAATATTCTTGATGTGTTCTTCCTTATTTTAGCCAAAACTCATTGTAGCAGCAACTTTTGGAATAGAACCAGGAAGGAAAGTGGAATATATACCCCTCCTAGAAGGAGCACTGGCAATGACGCAACATAAACCTGAAAAAGTTCTCATTTACCATCGCCCTAACTTGGTAAACTAATGAGATGTTTTCTGCTTCTAAAGTGTTATCTGTCTGTTTGCTGTTCTTCTCCATTAACATATATATGATGTTCATTTTGAATTGGAATTCTTTCATTGCATAAGATTTAAATGATAATTAGATAGGTGAGAGATTAAATATACTAATTTTTATTCAGGCTGTTTTAATGGAAGACTGGATGTGTGTGCTATTTGAATAACTGTATTTTTATTTTATCTGTTTTATTTCGTTGCATATTTTCTGTGTTTCTTGGTGTATAGGGCACTGTTCCTCTTGTCCCAGGTCGTGATCTGGATTGGGATGAAGAGCTTGCAAAAGCACAGCCTCATGACTGTGTTGCTGTTAGTTCAGATGATCCACTTTATATTCTTTATACATCAGGAACTACTGGCTTGCCCAAGGTAGGTTTAGGGTGTCTTTAGGGTAAGCATCTATGACATACTGTTTTCAGTTCCACATGAGATAGCATTTAATTAAGAGGCTGAAGATGTTTGTCGAAGTTTATTGCTATAATGATAAGCAATGTTAAAGTTGTTTTAATCTCCCTTGCTCCCATTACTTTGATTTCTTAAAAGGCATTTTCTTCCAGTAAATTACATTAGCTTAACTGAAATATGGAGGATGTAAAACTAAGATGCATCCTAATACAAATGTTTGTTTTTTGTATTATTTTTGTGTGGTAGATATATGCATATACCCTATGTAATAAGTTTGATATAAATGATATGTGATTATTTGATGGACAAATAGTATGGTTAGTAAGATTTTATGTTATATATCATCACATCCTATTAAATTAAAAATGAAATAGATAATGCTGTTGGATAATATTATGATTCAAATGAGAGTGAGCCTGTTCTAAAGGAGTGCGCTGTTGAATAATTCCTCTGAGAGGAGAGGTCCTGTGAAAATGAGTTTAGGATGGGAATAGTTATAAAACTAGTGTAAAACATGCTTTGAAAATGGTAGTCTTAAACAACCAATAATCTTTAATGATCTCTTTTGAGACAGACTATGTTATATTGTACAGAACTGTAAGGCACCAACTATTTTTGTGCTAGTTTATGTCTGTATCGATTATTTATATATATATATATATATATATATATATATAATTATATATTTATATATTATATATATATAAATAATCGATACAGACATAAAGTAGCACAAAAATAGATTGATATATTCATATCTATATATATATTGTCTCATGTCCATTTGCCTCCTATTTTCCTGCCAGCCTCAGGAGTTTAATACCCCCTTAAAATATGCAAGAAATTTAATGAGAGTTCACATTTTATCTGGCTTTGCTCATTATTTTAAGATAGAAATGTCAAATGTCTTTCACCTTTTGCCTTTTTGGCTGACTGTAGCTTGGATCAGTAAAAAAGTTATGGACTGCTAAAGCAGTTCCCCTAGGGTTTCTGTTAGAACTTTTCTGCTGTGGAAAGGAACCAAAGTTGTATCTTCAGTAAAATACCCAAACTAGCACTCTGATTAGTCACAAATTGATAATTTTATCACGTCTGTTTTAGCACACTTCAGCAGCCTTTCTTTGCAGGCATTAATGGAGAGAGAGATAGCAAGTGAGCGAGAGAGAGTATATGGTGCTGGCGGGGAGAAGGAAGGGAGCACGCTGAGAATGACTGAGTGGGAAGCAAAAGTTTCAGGCTGCTTGTCTTACCCCTCTCCACATTCCTTTTTTGTGAACAAAAGTGTTTGAATTGGAAACAGACCTATAAAGGTCAGGAAAATGTTCTTTTGTCAGGACTGTGCTTCGGAGGGGCATGTAATGTTTCAGCGGGGTGTAGTTCTGTGAAGTAAAAATCCTTATGGCTGAAAAGAGGTTGTGTTCCCCACCCCAACCGCCCCCAAAAGACTAAACCTTGACTGTTGGAATGTTGCCTATAAAACTACCATATTTACCTGAATCCAGGATGAGGTTCCCCCCACCCCCATTGAACGTAGGGGGGAAAAGTCCTTTATTTTGGACTTAATTATGAGGTGACAGGGGGCATGCAGCTGCTGTAGCTTTAGCTCTGGCTCTGACCAGCTACCTCCACTGCCTCCCCTATTGCTTTACCCCTTACCACCTCTTCCACTGCCTGTCTCCTTACCACCTGCCCTCTCGCTTCCTCCCCTACTGCCTACCCCACTAGCACCTCCCCACTGCCTGCCATCCTACTTCCCCCTCACCCCCTATTTCCCCTGCCACTTCCTTCCCCACTGCAGCAGTGGGGGATGGGATGAATTTAAGAGGACCCCCCCAATAATTAGATTCTATGTATGGAAAATTACATACATTTATACATTTTTCTGTTTGTAAAATCTAGCTATTTTTGGGTGAGGAATATCTCCAGATTGTATTAAGTAATACATATTTAGCTGACATTGGCCTATTCCATGGAGACAATAAGAACACTTTGCAGTCCTCCAGCATCTCAAGAGGCACTGTTCCTAGCCCCTACTCCTGCCTGAAGGGTGATTCTACCTCCTTTCCCAGACTGCTGCCTAAGAGGGTGGTATTGACCCCAGGGCAATACCACTACCTTCTCTGAGAGGGTTGGACCCTGGCCCACATGGCATCACCCACTGAAAGCTTTAAGGTTCACTGAGGCTTTCTACCTTTGCTCCAGTGCAAATACTGATCACCTGCCTTTGAAACAAACTGAACCAGAGAAACCCGGGGCTGGCCGGGATCTGTCCTGGTCAGGGACATGTGCCGGCTGGGGGCTCAAACCTGGGGGCTCAAAGCCCCACCAGTGGATCAGGGTAGGTGATTTGAACCTGCCCCTCCTCTGCAGCTGTTTCCAAGATCAGGGAGACGGGGCAGGGGGACATGCCCCCCCCCAGGTTCCAGTGTCTTAGCCCACCCTGGCAGTAGGCAACTTCTGGCAGGGAGCAATCTCCCAGCCCCGACCAGAAAAGAGCTGTCTCCTGGCCCCATGCTCCCTGCCAGGCCCTGGGTTAGCACCTGGGAGAGCCTAGAGCTCCCCCTGGCTGTTGTAGGGGGCTGGTGCAGGGCCAGAGGGTGTGGGAGCAGACCGCTGCCAGGAGCAGCAAATCTACTCCCCCATCCTCACACATGCAGATGCCTGCCTGGGGTCAGTTTACTCTAAAGTAATTTACTCTAGAGTAAACCCATCCCACAGCATTTACATGTTTAGACACTCCCATAGAACCCTATATGGCCTGGGCCCTGCATGTCTAGAGGACTGCCTTCTCCCTAATGTTTCTAAGGCCAGCTGAGAGCAACCTTCTGCAATACCGTTTGTGCGCCAAGTCCATTTGGCAAAAAACAAGAGGGAGGTCTAGCTCCAGCTCTGGAACTCTTTCCTCCTTGAGGTGCATCAAACCCAAGCCTGGAAATTGTCCAGAAGCACTGCAAGACCTTTTTATATAGGCAGATATTTAGCAGGAGGGTTTTTGTGGTGCTGTTTGGAGAATTTGTTTTTTGTTTTTTATTACATACTATTGATATATAAATAGGGGTAGTAATAAGGTGGTAGGACATAACAGTATTTAGCCGCTGGTAGCAACTGCAAGTTGTGCTCATGGTTTTTAGTTTTTCTTCTTTTGTTAGACTCCTGCCAAGTCAAATATCAAAAGATTCTTCATGGCTCTTAAAGCCAGAAACAAACACTATAATCATCAGTCTAACCACCTGCATATCACCACAGAACTCCACCTAGTCATTTCTGTATCAAGTCTAACAATTTGTAGTTGAATTACATATCTTCTAGAAAAGCATATCTTTAACAAAAACACCCACTCTTGACTTATGGGCTTCAAATGTAGAGAATTCATCACAATCCTTTGGAAAATGTTCCAGTCTGTAAGTACACAAATTGTTAAACTGAGGATCTGTATGTGTGTGGGGAGGGCACCAAGGTGCAGGAGGAGGCAGCAGGGGTGGCAATGTCTTTTTTCCAATTTAAATGTGTCTAGCTTCAACTTCTAGTCATTAGATCTTGTACCTTTCTGTACTACAAAGCCTTTTACCACCAGGTATTTCTCCCTGTGCAGGTATATATAGAGAATGATAATGTTAACTTCTATCTTACAAAATATATTACCAGTACTCAGCCCATACCCATGGCTTTTCTTCTGAAGCCTTTCCAGTGTCTCAGCATTCTTTTGGGAATATAGAAAACCAACTTGAATGTGGCTTTCCAGTAATGGCTTTGCTGGTCACACAGGAGTAATCTTGCTTTACTCCATTTGGCATTGCTGAGACTACTACTAGAATATCTTTTAGTTGTGCAAGTTAATTTTGTGTGAGGACTTGATGGGATAAATTCATGGAGGAAGAGAGGAGAGGAGAAATGGAAGACAGGTCTGTTAGAAGAAAATCATATCTTGCACTTTTCCTTGAATCTAGTAACAGGAGAGTTATCGGAGGACATAGGAGCTCTGACAACTAAATTGCCACAATAACCACAGTGGAACAGACCAGGTCTCTCTGACCTGATGTCAGTGCCCTTGATATAAAAGCAGATTTGTAGGGATTCATATTAATGAATTAGAAAATAGAGACACATGCAGGATGCTGAAATAAGAAAGGTGGAGCTAAGTCTATGGTATACCAGCAGAGAATGGTATCTCTATTAGTCCTCACAAGCATTTTAGTAAAGACTGTTCAATAATGTATCACTAACTGAAGATCATGAAGAAGATACTGAAAGCTGTATGTAGCTCTGAGTATCTTTTAGATGGGACTGAATAGGGAATCTTGCGAGAGCAGTGCACGTGCTTTTGAATCATTTTGAGGCAAACATTTGAACCTGCCTTCTAGGCATATAGATCCTTCCATATAATTTTCAAAATGTGCCTCCAGCTGCTTTTACTTTTGGTTATTAGTCAAGTGCTATGACCTAAGAATTCTGTATCTTTTTCTCTGGAGGAAGAATGATCACTTGAAGTATACAGAAAACTTAAAAAAAAAATTATTTTAGAGACAGTGAAATATTTCCCTCAATATTTTCCAACCTAGAAAAATTTAGAATGAAAATGGATCACCACAAAAAAAATTTCCATGTTAAGAGCTGATAGCAAGCTTCTGTTTCTTATCAGTCAAGAAAAAGAAAGAAGAAAAAGAACCCCCTACCCCATAGTTTCGTAGTTGGTAGGGTTGGAAGGGACCTAAGCAGATCATCAAGTCCGACCCCCTGCCCTGGGCAGGAAAGAATGCTGGGGTCAAACGACCCCGGCTAGGTGGCTGTCTAGCCTCCTTTTGAAGACCCCCGGGGTAGGAGTAAGCACCACTTCTGCTGGAAGTTGGTTCAAGCTCTTAGCCACCCTGACTATGAAGTAGTGCCTTCTGATGTGTAGTCTGAATCTATTCTCAGTCAACTTATGGCCTGTTATTCCTTATTACTCCTGGCAGTGCTAGGGAAACAGGGACTCTCCCATTGCCTGCTGGTTCCCTTTGGCAAATTTATAGATGGCCACCTAATCCCCCTTTAGCCTTCTCTTGTGGAGGCTGAACAGGTTCAGGTCCTGTAGCCTCTCCTCGTAGGGCCTGCCCTGCTGCCCCCTGATCATGCGAGTGGCCCTTGTCTGGACCCTCTCGATGCTGTCCATATCCCTTCTGAAGTGTGGCACCCAGTTCCCCAGCCTGTAGGTATGCTGCTGGTTCTTCTTCCCCAGGTGTAGTACCTTGCACTTGTCAGTATTGAAACCCATCCTATTCTCATCCACCCACCTCTGTAACCTGTCCAGATCTAGTTGTAGCCTGTCCCTCTCTTCTAGCATTCCCACTTCTCCCCACATCTTAGTGTCATCTGCGAATTTGAACAAGGTGCTTTTCACCCCCTCATCCAAGTCGCTGATGAAGATGTTGAACAGTGCGGACCTGAGGACCGAGCCCTGGAGAACCCCACTGCCCACATCCCTCCAGGTTGAAAATGACCTGTCCAGCACCACTCTCTGGGTGGCCCTCCAGCCAATTTGCAACCCATCTGACTGTGTAGGCATTGACACCACAGTCGCCTAATTTTTTAATGAGGATGGGGTGAGAGACAGTGTCAAAGGCCTTCGTAAAATCCAGAAAGACTACGTCCACCGCAACACCTGCATCCAAGGATTTTGTGACCTAGTCGTAGAAGGCAACCAGGTTGGTCTGACAGGACCTGCCTCTAATGAACCCATATTGATTGCCTCTAAGCATAATCTCCCCAGCTGGTCCCTTGCAGATGTGCTCCTGGATAATTTTCTCAAAGAGCTTTCCCAGGACCAAGGTAAGACTAACGCGGCCTATAGTTTCCTAGGTCCTCTTTCCTCCCTTTTTTGAAAATGGAGACCACATTGGCCCTTTTCCAGTTCTCTGGCATCTCGCCAGAGCACCATGAGTGCTCATAAAGCTGTGCCGGGGTCCCGCAATGACCTCTGCCAATTCCCTCAGCACTCTGGGGTGGAGATCATCAGGACCTGCTGATTTGAACATGTCTAGTCCCACCAGAAGTTCTCTGACTAGCTCCTTACTGACCCTGGGCCTGGCAGCACCTCCCCTGGGTCAGTCCCGGGTCCCAGTGGTTGGGATGTCCTGGTCCCTGCTCAGAAAATGGGAAGCAAAGAATCTGTTAAAGAAGTTAGCTTTGTCGTCTGGTGGACCACCTGATTTCCTGTGTGTCCTTACTCAATACCTTCTTTTTACCCCCTATGTATTTAAAAAAGGACTTCTTGTTATCTTTGAAAAACCTCCTGTTTTTAAAAAAGGACTTCTAGTATCATTTTCTGGGTCACTAGTCCCAGTTCCATCTCCACCTTAGCCTTCCTAACAGCCCTCTTATAATTTCGAGCAATGGAGGTATAATCCTCCTTGGTGATGGCCCATCCCTTCCATTTAGTATACACCTCCTTTTTGTCTTTGAGACATTCCTGGATGCTTTTGGTGAGCCATGGGGGCTTTTGAGCACTCTTGCCCCCTTTGATCTGCGTGGGGATTGTCACCCTTTGGACTTGGAGGATTGTGTCCTTAAGGAATGACCACTCTTCTTGGACTCCCAAATCCTCTCCCCTCTGGGACCTCAGTACCTCCCTGACTAGTCTTCTTACCTCATTGAAATCCTCCCTCCTGAAGTCCAGGGCTGCTGCCTTGCTGCAGGCCTTTGACACCCTGCGCTGGATGGTGAATTCCAGTAGGCGATGATTGCTATCGCCCAGGTGGTCGGGAACCTGCAGTCCCCTCACCAGGTCGTCGCCTGTGGCCAGGACCAGGTCCAACAATGCATTTCCCCTGGTGGGACTGTGTCCCTCCTGGGTTAGGTGGAGGTCCTGTAACTCAGCTAGGAACCTACGTGAGTGGTCAGACCTGGCTGACTGGTCTTCCCAGCAGATGTCTGGATAGTTTAAGTCACCATGTGTAAGGGTCTTTTAGAAAGTAATAGCAATTTCAAAATAAAACTATTGTATGTGCAAGAGTGGGAAAATACACAGTGGGAAACACTAGTCGTGGTATTGTCAAACACACCCATCATTTGTGGCTGTGTAGAAAAGTGATGCACAAATGATCATTGCACACAAAATGGTTTTATTTGGACATCCCCATTACTTTCTGAAGATCTGTAGCAGGGAGCTGGAGGCTCCTGTTACAAAAGAGGATCAGACTCATTGTAAAGGTTGCTGTGTGAGTAAACAAGTGGCAAGATAAATACTAGCCAGAGAGCAGGCAGAAGGGAGGAAGGAAGGAGCTGCTGATTAACTCTTAATCAGACTATCACCTTGGGGCTGTGGAGTAATTTTCTGCAGGTGATAATGGGAAGAGTGAGATAAGGGCTTGCTCAGAAGCCAGAGCATCTGCAGGGGAACAGAAAGCAAGCTGTGCCCAGTCATGGGAGAAAGCCCTGAGGAGGAACTGAGGCCTCTCACAAGGAAGAAAGAGACACTGCGTGCTGAGGGACCCTGGTAGGGGATTGGACTTGAGCAGAGCAGTGAAGTGAGAAGCCCAGGGGTGGGTTACCCAGGTGGGCTTCATTTGCCCAAATAGACTGGCTAGTTTTCTGCTGGCTGTGACCTGCTTGACCTGAGGCTGTGCAAGTTAGAGACAGTGTACCTTTTTTTTCATTGTGCACCCGAGATAGGTGTGTGTTTGGGTTAAGGCGGGAGCCAGACTTTCAGTTTGTTTTCTAACAGGCAGGAGGACCAGTTTGGGACTAGAAAAGGGGAGGCAGGTGTCCCAGTAGTGACAGAGAGGCATGGAGAAGCTTGAGCCTGCCGGGGTGGGTCCAAGCTGGAAAGGTTAGCCAGAACCAAGGCCAGAAGACATAAAGGCCTGAAGAGGCAAGGGACTGGACTTGGACTGAGAGTCCATTAAAGTTACTGATTGTTGACACGTAATATATGGACGTGGCTGTAGGGGTGGTTGTAGGCCATGAATACAGCTTTTAAGGCATCCAGTGTTTAGAAGGAAACAGTGTTTGGACCTAGACCTGTGAGTCTCTTGGGATCCTAGGCAACCTCAAAGCATTTATTTCTAGAAATATAAAAGGCATGGCAGGAGAGTGAGGAGGAAGGGCCCAGGGACCAGGTGGGCAGGAGTGGAGGACCAGAGGAGGGCACTAATACAACACCCAATTTCATCCTGCTACAAGAACCCTTGTATTTTGTTTTCAGACTGAAATGTTGCGCTTTCCTTAATATTGCATAATCTATCCATCTGTATATAAGGTTTAAAAATGAAAGAAAGCTGTGAAAGTATGACTATAGATAAGTATGTACACACACATTCTTGTAATCTGATCCCTTAAGACTTTGCTATTTATTCTGTAAGTAGTCTTCAAGAGGCAGAGTAAGACTTTGATTATGCTGTATTTCTGTCAAAATAAAATATATCCTGGTCATTCTTTAAATTATTCAAGAAATATAAGAAAACTGAATGATGGATTTTGTTAATATTTAGTTTGTAAAAATTCATCCCCATGTTAATATTGGGCTTCTTTCATGCATGGATAGAAATATTTGTTACAATTCAGTGGGGGTTTGAGACTTATTTACTGAAATACCACTTTTTAAATGGGAAAAATAAAAGCAGAATTCAGAGAAACCTCACAACTTCTTTGATAAGTACAGATGATGTATATGAAACTACATGAAAGGCTTTTACCAGTTAGACTTGCCCAGAAATGTATATCTTTGTAGAAAATGCCCATAATAGGAGAGTAACGCTATACTGTTGTACTGAGCTCTGTTTTATGGAAGATGGGGGAGAGCAGAGACACACACTGCTGGGGAAATTTGGGTCCTTTGGCACTAGTTACATTCCTTTCCTTCCATGTTGCTTGTCTCCATTTGACATTGCAACTGTTTGTTGCTCCGTATTACAAGGGATGAAAAAAGGGCTGTGTAATGCTGGTTATTGAGTTAGGTCAGTGTGTTGAGCTCATTTGTATGTTGGATCACTTGAAACGAGAAGGAAATGTCAATGTAACATAAGGTGAACAACCAAGACTAAAATTCCACATAAGGTAGGAAACGGAAAATTGGGAGAAAGAATGATGAAAACAGAGAGTCCATAGCAATGGCTAACACAAAAGGGTATATGATTAGAGAAGGCCAGATTACTGGGTGCCAGTCTAGCAAGAGAAAATCCAATTAAAAAGCAGGGAAGTGTCTTTTATTTTCACTCACTAGGAGGCTTTCACATGGATAGTAGTGTAGTTCATCAAAGCACAGGGTGAAGAATCAGGAATTTTCCTCTGTTTTGGAAGAAAAAAATAATACGTTTTTAGAGCAACATGTAGTTATTGTCGCATACTACACACAATCTTGCATAAATGAATGGAGACAGGACCAATACTCCTGAAGCTTTCAAAATCCTACGTCCTAGAAGCAACCTTTTGGTGGTTAATATAACAAGGCATGAGATGTGATTGTTGGCAAAAGTATATTCTGTAGAATGCTAATGTTTTATGGTAGAGGCGGCATTTCTCTGTATTGTTGAAAAGGGAGACCTTTATGCTCTTCCATCCTGTTATAGCTCACATACTTCTTAACATTTTTGTTCTTAACCCCTATTTATATCTGTTGATGGAATGCATGACAGTCCTATTTTGAAGAGAGTTTTATCCTAGTAGCGGTCTTCTGCAAGCAGTTGCCTTCAGATTTAGTTTCTGTTGTTGTTTTTTTTTTTTAGATGATCCCTCTGCATGCTAATGAAAAGTTGCTTCTAACCATATTTGGCATTCTTTTAGTGGGACTACTGGCACAAGCACATATTTGTAGTATCAGGCCCTTATGTTATTCTGATGTGGCAGAGAACTGAAAGTTGTAGCAAGACAACTTTACCTTTTCAGCTAATTTGTATTGTAGAGAATACTTTCCTCATGGAAGGAAGAGTCATGTCTGTTTGCCTTGTAAGTGAGCATGATTTTATATTTTTTCATTTAGGGTGTTGTTAGACCAACGGGGGGCTATGCAGTTATGTTGAACTGGACCATGTCAGCTATATATGGACTCAAACCTGGAGAGGTAACTGCCATTTAAATTGTAGTTGTGTTCATTAAAACTTTTTTTTAAGACAACCAAACACATATATAGTTTTTCTTTCTTCCTTCTATCCATTTCAGGTGTGGTGGGCAGCTTCCGATTTAGGTTGGGTAGTTGGCCATTCCTATATTTGTTATGGACCTCTCCTGCATGGAAATACAACTGTTTTGTATGAGGTAAATGCTTATTTCTGGTGTTAACATTTCTGCCTTATCAGGGTATGTGAAGACATACATTTATTGTTATTATGACGATTATTTTACATTTTTGGGACTTCAGAAAATAGCAATAACGGCCGATTGTCTGCTATCTTAACCCATCATCTTGGAAAAACCTGTACATGTTCATAAATCTCTTGATTTTAATGAGCTACACACTTTTAAGCACACATACCTATTAGTGTGGTCAGAGCCATGATGCTACCATGACATATCCCTAAGTTTAGCAATAAACTTGGAACATTTTTATCCTCAATGAGCAAATCGGGTATATATTCTCCTTAATAACTGCTCAGTATAATATGGAGGCTGCTACTGTGAAAAAACATCTCTGAAAAGCTTCAGTACTTAGATATACATGTTTAAATATACTTTACCTGTATTAGCAGAGTGGGCATTTCTTTGTAGTTGTTGACCTCTGATAATGCTGTTACATTCTTAGAGTTAAAAATAAGAGCAAATACACCACATGTACAGTATGTTATGGATCTTTTTGTGTACAACTCTTTGGCAGTTGTTTTTTGATCAGTTCTCCTGTGTAATGTCTGCTATGAAAATAGTAGTTACACTACAATTTCCTCAGAGGTTATCCTTGTCCATATTATAATTGGCTCCTGGAAACAGTGTTGCTTGCATTATTTTCCTTTTTGCTTCAAGGGGAGCTGAATTTATTTCATCTCCGCATGTAGAAGAAATGGTGGAATTTCACTAAAAAGGTGTGTAAAAGGATTGTGAACCTTCTTGTAGTGCCAATCCTAGGGAGTAGTCCATGGATGGGGTAGGGGAAGAATAGAGGATCTATAACTACAGAAAGCTCTTTATCATCTTGGATGTGATATTTCTGGAAGGCAGTGGTTTTCAACCTTTTAGACTCAGGTCACCCTTGTTAAACTTGCGGTACTAGGAAAATTCCAGGCCCTAGCTTTCACCTGTTTTATGACTAAAAGAGCAATTTTCCTGTGGCAAAGAACTCAGAGGTCATGTCCCTAAATGCAGGGGCATGTGCTTGCATCAACAAAAAAAGTAGCCGCACAATTTATGCTGCTACTTTTTGCTGCTGTGCACACCCCTGCACATGCACTTTGGTGCAGGGCAAAATGTCCTGCTTTGGGGAAACAGCAGTTTCCCCACTCCTCCCACTCCTGGCATGCTGGAGGAGCCAGGGTGAAACCAGAGGGAGGGAGATGCTCTGGCCAGTAGCCAGAAAGTCTCCTCAGAGGACCGTGCCTCCGTGTCTGCTGGTGCACTGTCCTGTGACACTTTCCGTGCCACTTTTTTCACAGTGGTTTTTGCTACTGGGATTTCCTGGTAGCAAATTTTGCCCCTGGGCTGCAGATTTGCAGTGTGGGGCACGTTTTAATGTGCTGAGCATGTGGTTTGTGGCAGCACAAAGAGGTTTGTGGCACCACAGACTGCACATGCTTGCACATCTTGGTCCAGCCAGAAAGACTACAGTACATCAGGCAGTTTTTACTATGGATTACATTTTCAAATCTCTGGGCTTATGTTGCAAGTCATCTATAAGTGTCTGCAAACCAACTGTGCTAATATTGAGCAGCTCCCCGCAGCACCCTTGAGGATATCATGTCATCCCAAGGTGCTGTGGCATCGTAGTTGATAATCACTGGTCTAAGGAGATCTTTCAGAGATGCTGCTGCCTTGAGCAGTGGTTAGACTAGATGATGCTTTGCTGTCCCTGCCAGTTTTCTCTTTCTGTGAGTCCATGAGGATGCTTTAGCCAATAGGCATATGATATCTGCTTTTATTGCATAGCTGAGAAACAGGAGCCTTCATGAACAGGAATCTTAGATGAAGTATACCATGATAAGTGTCCACAAATTTGGTTTATAACCTGTGAGATCAAGGCAGGCAAATGGTTCTTTCCACATCCACATAATTTTATCTAAAGTGCCAATCCAAGCCTTGTTTACACAGGTCTATACTAGGCCAACTGGTGCTTATGAGTGGTGCTAGGATTTGCGTGAGCCATTGAAAGAAAGACCCCTCTAAAGACACCAGTGAAGGTCCTATTTCTTTCTGCAGGACTTTGTTGGGCCACAGATGTGGGTTCAGTAAACCGGCATGGGGAGTTCTGAGCTGTAGTTAGCCATGTTAATTTGTGGTTGAGAAGGAAGCATACATTTGTACCTTTATAGACTAACCAAAGTAGATCTCTGTCTTTCTCTCTCTCTCTCCCCCTCTTCTTTTATTAGTCTGTAAGATACAAATCTACCCTGCCTTCTACTTGACTTCAGACTAACACTGCTCACAAATGTGTATCTGCAATTTTATTTATATATAAATCAAGCTTTATATATCAAGTTATATATATTGAGCTTTTGTGAGCCCAAGCTCACTTCATCAGATGCTGTGAAAGGACGTGCATAGAACATGGAGCATTCTTGTTCCACAATTTTGCCTTTGAGTTTGCTTTTGAAGTTTTGGCGTATTTATAGATGTGCTCCGGGAGGCGGGGTGGGGGGTGTTTTAATTAGCACAGCTCCAAGAGTCATGTTAATTAAAGAACCTGGAGCATCATGTGCATCAGTGTCCCTGCACTGAAAAATGGCGGCAGGGCACTTTGAACTAAAGCTTGTCAAACAAGCTTTAGTTTAAAGCACCCTGCCACCATTTTTCAGCATGGGGACACTAATACTTGTGATCCTGGAGTCTGCTGGAGCGCAGTAATTACCACACTCAAGCAGACTTGATTAATCAAGTCTGCTCTGATGTGCTGTAATTACAGTGCATTGGAGCAAGCTCCTTACACTTGTATAGGAACCTAAGAACAGCTAGCCTGAGGACAGCGATGGAATGTCTAGGGAGTATAAAGTGTTCTGCCACAGGCCTGCATGTATTTCTGCAGCTGATGTCAGATCAGTGTTTGTCCATTCTTTCACGTAGGGATTGCCCCATCTGTCCAGAGTAGACAGGAGAGGGGCACTTTGAGCAGGTGATGGTGTATATGACATTGGTGCGGTTGTAAGTTAATGAACCCCAGATGTTATAATCTGTGTTATCCAGTCCAATGATAATGTGGTCTATAGTTATGTTGGGGATGGGAAGTTCTGGCAAGGTTTGCATAGTGCCTGGGTTCTAAGGAGTTCTGACGTTTATGTACTTCAACAACCGTCTCCCTTTCTAATGAAATGGCTATCAGTAGAGAGTTAGGGGTGCCCCCTGTGGGGACCCAGCCTGTCCTTTTCTGCCATAATTTATGAAGCTGTATTTGTTCCACGTGTGTCTGCATATAGAATTCATTTACACTCTGGGCAGTTGCAGAGTGGTGGTGAAATACACAGTTAGAGGTCTGGTGGCAAGGTGGGGCTAGCTTCAAAATAACTTGCATGTGTGAGAGAGAGTGAGAGAGATTGTGGCCTGCTGCAGTCTGCATAACATTTGTGAAACTAGAGGCTAGTATTTTCCTGTTGAGTGGACCCAGGACACCAATGGATACCCAGCCAATTTTTTACGACTGGAAAGCATCCCTTTAAGCAAAATGGGCCAATAGTCAAGGAAGTCATTGGCATTTAGGGATAACCTCTATGCTCACTTGCATGGTACATGTGGCAGTTGTAATGAGAAAGTGATTACTAATGCTTGTGTTTAATTGAAAAATACCATGGAACGTGCTGTACCAATATATGTCAGGGATTTAAAATTCCTATTCTGCATAATTTTTAGAACTTTCAGGTTGAAAGGATTACTGCTGTTTATAAAGTATTTTAGGACAGGTCAATTTTTCTGTATCACTTTGGGTAAGGGTAGATTTACTGACCAAATTCCAAGTCAGTTTTAATGAAACTTTCATTGCTTGCTGGTTTGGGGACATGGGGTGCCTTACTGTTTTTCAGTTCTTCTGTAAAAAACAATGAGCATAGCTTTTGCTTCCTATTTCCTTACCGTTGAGTGAGAAACAACAAGTAATTAAACATCCCACCCTATTTACTTTCCTATTCAGTGAAGGAGGAACTTCACAATATTATAGTTAGACCATCTGATATGGCTAACGATAAACGTCCAAGCAAGATGCAAACTAGAAAACTAAAGTATGAACTAAAACTACAGCTAGCATGCTATTTTGAAGAAGAAAGGGCAAAATAAGACTGCTGGTAACATCAGTGATAGTGATATCTGCTGCTTGTATTGGCTGTCCTGTTTTTCTCTTCCTTTTCACCTCTTGTATGCTGAAGTCCCCGCACAGCTGTCCAGACTTGTAAAGTTCTGTAGACAGATGCAGTTCTTGAACTTCTGTAAGCTCTGGTACTGCAGTTGAAGGAGTGGAGAAGCAAGTTTGAAGAGTTCCTTGTGCCTGATTAAGCACTTGCGGAGGATCTTGTGTTGTAAGAGGCACAATCATGGGTTCCTATCCTTAACAGGGACCATAACTGCTATCTGGGCCTACATTGTCACTACACAGAGGCTGTTGCAGAAGTCCACATGGAGCCATGTGCCTATGTGGGGATTTGTGTGCTTGAACCGTGATTTTTAATAGAACCTCTCCCAAAAACATAGGTAGGTTGATGGCAGGCAGTCCTTGCTGGCTTATGGGTCCCTTTGCTCTGCTTCCTTTCCTGTGAGGCTGTGCTGCTCATATGTAGGTCCTTGGAGAAATATGTTAGGACATGTGGTGGAATATCTTGCTAAGTGGATTGCTGTGAGTTTGTTGTGCACATAACTGTGGTCATGTTTTGGGAACTTTCCTCTCCCTCTTCCTTTCTGTAAAGGCTCTGTTAAAGAAGAATGGACTCATGGGAGCTGCCAGGTTTAGTTCTTAAAGCTCTGATGGGTGTCTGTTTGAGCTCTGTATAGCTGGAGGACAAACAGGTGCATTACTGGATCCCAGGTTAGCATTTTTTGTTTTTCAGTGTTTGATATGGGTGACTCTATCTCAGTAAAGTACTGCAACCAAAGCCTTTGAATGCACAGCTGAGGAATCTGACTCAAAATTGCATTGTAAATGGTAGCTATTCTGTAGTCAGTGTTTGTTGTATTCCCTCCAGAGATTTACGAGGAAGAGATATGTTGCTTTGGCTAGCTGATGGCACACTGGGAGTATCTTTGCATGTTGGAATCAGAGTAAAGGTTAAAGAGTAGTTAAATAGAGCTGATAGGAGTTCTTTGAGGGACTGAGAATGACTCGTGAGGGAAATAAGTTAAATATTGAACAGGTGAATATAATCAGCTATGGAGGATTGCATGATAGATGGGGGAGGTGTGCAGAAGGCCTGGTAAGGGGAAAGCCGGTAATGGACGCTTGTATTCAAGGTTGTATGTTGTACCTACACTACAAATTCACCATGCAGACAGATGAATAGCAGCTGAAGTGAGAAGCTGGAAGCTAAATATATCCTGTAGGCTTAATTGTAGTCACCCTGAGAGGTGAATTTAGGGATTTTCAGTGTGAATGACTGACTAGTATGGGCAAGAAAGCAAGTCTGAGCACATCCTTACCTTGTCCAGAAGATGTACACAAGCTTATTCTCACCAATGCAAATGGAAAGAGGCACTTTTGATTCTGAGTCTCTAGTATGACAGCATAGCATAAATGGATGGCAGCTGCATCCATAATTGTGAATAAATCTGATTTTGTTAAATACTGGAGTTAGGTTTATGATTTTGCTAATAACTTAAGGAGTCATCATTTGAAGCAAATTGTAGATAAGACAGACATTAATGATTTTGTAAAAAGTAATTAAGAAAAGCAAACTGTTGGGTGTTGGACAGAAAAAAACAACAACCCCCCAACATATTGACAATGTGCATGTGTTGTTTTTTCAGTTGAAAACAATCCCTAAGCTTTGTTTTGCTATTAACAGCAGCATCATAGGTATTGTATTAAAATGGTTCTGTAAAACCAAAAATGAAAAGATTGCTTTTGTCAGTGAGATTTTCTGTCTCATCACTTTGTGATAACATCTGATGCAAAGAAATTTAATTTTTGAGCTTCTGGTCGATGATTTATTGGTTAATGAGAAGCGTATCTTAGACAAAGCCAGGTTTGTGAAACAGGTCTATTCTATTAAATATTGAAGTATGAATGACATTTGATAACTGAATAATGCATGAGATTTTTCCCCTAAGCATCTGAAAGATAGACTCTAATACTCTGAACCAATGAATGCAACAGCTGCAAGAAACTTAAACAAATGGTTATTCTTAATTGGAAACTCAATTTACCGTCTGGCCAGATAAAGTTTACCTGTTTAATATGGCAATGCATATTTCAGCCTGAAAGCTCACAATGACTACATTTGCAAAATAGGGTATGCATTGAATTTTTACACTACAGCTGTGGGAATAAAAATTATCCATGCACCCTTAGTTCTAAAGCCCACTCCTGAGGCACCCCGATTCCCAAGTGTGGTAGAGTTTTCTAGTCTCCTTTCTACATGCCTTAGTGTCTGAAGTCTTGGAACAAATGAGGTTTTAGTCTTAATACCTCTGTGGTCCCTTGGCTAATGGCTGTCAGCCGGTAGCCTATTTGTTATTGGATTCAAACTGGATTCAGTGCGTGTGGAACTGCCAACTAGTAGTAGGGTGAATACAATAATTTGAAGCATCTGACACCTACGGCATTACAAGTTAAAAGTAATAAAAACATAAAATGTTATAAAAGAACTGTTTTTAGAGGAAAAAATGAGTTTAACTTAAAAGTAAGAAGATCAGGTACTGGGGAAGGAACTAGCAGTGAAGGAATCAAGAAAAGCAGATAAGAGAAAATATTAGGCCTTTATGTTTAGACTCTTCTCTCATAGATTTGATACCATGAGTGGCAATCCAAGTAGCCCCAATTTCCACATTTAAAAAAAAATTGTCTTGGGTCTTTCACCAACTACTCTGAGGAATCCTTATTTATGGACTTTGCAGAACTAACCTTGCAGACTAGCACTGGATACTGAATATAGTATAGATGTTATAAAAGTATCCCTCAAATAGCTATATGTAGTTTGAATCTGACATCTGATGTAGACGTGATGGTATCATATGGTTTGGGTACATACTGTTATTGTACTGGAGTTATAATATGGCTGGCTGAACAATTGGTACAGCTGTATTGCAAAATAACGAAAGGTTGAAGACTTGACTGTTGCTTACATGAAGTGCATTTTTATGTGCTGTTTCTTCAGCAAAGAGTGTGCTTCCCTCCCCAGAGTCTCTTTCATGTATCTAAACCAGTGTTTCTCAACCAGGGTGCCATGGCACCCTGGAGTACCTTGAGATCCTGTCAAGTGTGCCTCAGGGTGCTACGCAATGTTAGCACTGTTAGCGTGCAGGCATAATTCACAGGACAACCCCAGAGACTTCAAGGAGGAACCCAGGTGTTAAAAACATTTTGCCCTGTTATCGTCTTCCTGAGTTTTTTGCAACAGAAGAATTGTTCTACAGTTAGTTTGTACTCAAAAAATGAGTGAAAACTAAGCTGGTATTTTCTGAGGGATGCCTTGAATCTTTGAGTATGAAAAGGCTGAGAACCATGGATCTAGACACAGGTATCCCCATATCCTTCAGCTGTATAGTAGATCCTATGTGGTTTTTCCTCAGCTTCCTGCTCAAGGGAAAGGAAAGGTGCTACAATCACTAGCACCATGACCAAAAGAGACTTGGGGGTCATGATTGAACACAAGATGAACATGAGCCACCAATGCAGTGCTGCATCTGGCAAAGCAAATAAAACTCTGGCTTGCATCTACTGATGCATTTCAAGCAAGACCCAAGAAGTCATCCTCTGGCTTTATTTGGCCTTGGTGAGGCCTCAGCTGGAGTACTGCATCCAATTCTGGGCTCCACGCTTTAGAAAGCATGTGGAGAAGCTTGGGAGAGTCCAGAGGAGAGCCACATGCATGATCAGAGGTCAAGAGAGCCTTAGGAGGAGAGGCATGGGTCTCTTCAGCCTGGAGAAGAGAAAGCTCAGGGGAGACTTGGTGGCAGCCTACAAGTATATAAGGGGTGTGCATCAGGAACTGGGAGAACATCTGTTTGCCAGGGCATCCCAAGGGAAGACAAGGTCTATTGGTAACAAATTGCTGGAAGACCATTTTAGACTGGACATGACGAAAAACTTCTTTACTGTCTGAGTCTCCAGCGTCTGTAATAGACTCCCTCCAGAAGTGGTGTAAGCACCTACTCTGGGTATGTTCAAGAAATGCCTGGATGCTTACCTTGCTGGGCTCATCTTACCCCAGATGACTTCCTGCCCTTTGAGCAGGGGGCTGGACCCAATGATCTTGTGAGGTCTTTTCCACCCCTAAAGTCTATGAAATTTATGAAAGCCCAGCAGGAAGGGTTGGGTTGACACTCAGGCCTCCTCCTCTGGATATGGAGCCTGAGGGCTTCTTTTCTTCCTATTAGACTATTGATCACTTTGGTGGAGGAACCAGCTGCCCTTCACAGCTCACTGGTTTCAGGAGCCCAAAGAAGACTAACTGATGGAAATGCCTTTCTCTGTGGGGCTAGGCAGGTCTAGTTGGCAGGGCATTAGTGGCTCTGAGAAAGAATGTGGTTTTCCCTCTTACTTCACAGCGAGCAGCCCAGGAGTGAAGTCTTGTTGTCCTGCTCAAAGATGACACCTGGGAGGGGACTCCTCTCCCCAAACACCTTACCTGTTCATCCACAGTGAAAATGTCCGTATGGTCTCAGTCATATGCAGGCTATCAGAGGCATGAAGTTGGTTGCTTTGCCATTTTAGGTCAGGACTCTGGATTGTTTTTTTTTCCTCTGTATTAGGTTCCACTGCAGATTTGTTTTTTTCCCATGGAGTGAATCAGACTGTTTCAGCCTCTGTCCTTTGCCTGTGTGGCTCTCTGAGCTGCTGGGAGCTGTATTTCTCAAGTCCCCAACAGGCTGCTCCTTCCCCACCCTGAAAACTTTGGAGGTCATAAGGGTTGCGTCTACATGAGATGCTTAACTGCGCAGCAGACTAAACTGCTGTGCAGTAAAGCATCACTATCTACACGTATGTGGCAATTAGGGCTCAGTAGACTAATTTACTGCATTGTTGGATAGTCCCAAGTGGTATCTGGAAGAGCCGTAAATTACTGCGCTTAAACAAACGTGTAGATGGTGACATTGGGATTACTTTACTTCAGCTCAAATTAAACCAGAGTATATTCAGTCACATTCATTGCATCTGTAGACATGCCCGAGGTGTATTGCACAAACTGGTATATACTGATATACCCAATATAGTTCTGCACGGCCTCAAATATAGAGATACATTTTTGACATTTTGCCTTTGTTAAATGCCACTATCTGTCTTTTTCCCTCAGGCCCAAAACTTTCCCAGTGTGTTACCCGTGTATGTGCCACAATTGAAAGGACCATCTCTAAGTATTCTGAAAGACTCATTGAATAATTTTGTGGCTGGTTTAACCTATTGAAACAATCATCTAGGCACACATAACTCTTCTTTCAATGAAGGGAAAGAAGAGGGAGGTGGTGACTGTTGTGACATTCTCTACTAAAAAAAAATAACTTGGATATTTTCTTTTCTACAATAGGGTGTCTTGTTAGGTAGATCAAGGAGATCATCATGATCTAAGGAAGCAGACCACACTCTAAGATGTAGATTAAATTATTTATAATTTGGTGTGGACCAGTAAGTTTGAAGATCTCATCAGTTCAAACATTTTAAAAGTAATTCCTCATTTGCGTTAATGATGTTCTCTGTCTCCTTTGAGTTAGAAGGAGAAACAGCAAAGAATAGCTGATGAACCTTTGCTAACCACTTTGGGGTAGAAGACGTTGGCAAAGAAGTGGCACTCACAGAATGTGGCTTGCTTCTTGTCTGTCAAATGATATTAGGCGAAAGTGAGAGGGGGTCCTAAAATGGTATCTCCATCCAGTTGTCCTGTTGAAAGGATGTGACTTAGATAAAGAACTTCAGTTTGAGTTGAAAAACTGTTAGGCCAGATTAGTTTTCCTTTTAAATAAGGCCCTCCCTTCCCCTATCTAGTTTTTAGCGGCTCCAAACCACTAATAGTAATGGACTTCGTTACTTTGATTTTTCTTGTGGTTGCTCAGTGGTATGCTTCTTGATCCTGTCTCCCCTCATGGTCTCCCTCCCCCTGCAGGTAATAGTAAGGTAAAAGTAAGTAATATTTCTTATGTTATAGGTAAGGTTCTGTAACAAGAAATATCAAAACAATATCCACATATAAGCAAGCTTTGTGACCAAACATTAGGAAGTAAGATGAGTACTCTGGTACTTTGTTGTATTTACAGTTGTAGGTATGTTAAAGATAAGATGTGACAGCTCTCTCTGTCTGTTTCTGGTGCATGTCCAGTGCACCTAGCATGCTTACAGACTGCATGATTGCATCTCTTTGAGGAACAACCTGTTGGTAGTAGAGACCTAGATTTAATTACCCCTACCAGGTGAGATGGTTTTCGGGATCTTGATGAATGCCAACTAGGAATCTCTAATGTCCAAAGAACTTTACCTAATATTTTGGCAAGGAGGGATGCACACTGATCCTGGGGGACAGACTTATGAGGTGGTTGTCGAAGACCAGGATGTTCCCAATATTACTGCATTCTGCTTCTAGAGAGCAGTTTCATACAGACGAGCTCCATGTAAGCTGCCCTGAGTTTTTTCTGGGAAGAGGTGGCATATAAATGAAATAAATGAATGTGTTCTTCAGATGAGATACTGATGGCTGGGCTGCCTTCTCAAAGAGAACTTCTTTTGCCCACATCCCCTACAGGTGTTTACATATTGCACTTCTGCTGCCAGTAGCATTATATTTTGATGGGAAGACTCATTTTTGGTGCATTCAAATGCCATGCCAGTTTTTGCTATACTTCCTGAGATTGTAGCATGTGAAGTACGTGGTATTTAGTTGGCTGTTAGAACAATCTTTGTTTATTATATACTTGTCCCTTCCTCTGAATAGTAAAGGCCTGTCAAAGTGTGTGGAAATCACCGCAGAGGAAAGCTTTTTCTTCCCCAATTGATGCCATGGTGTCACTCTATCTTGTATCTGTCAGATACAGTTAGTCATTGTAGAGCAGTATTGCTTACACAGGTGAAACAAACATATACACTAGGAAAAATAGAATGGAACATTTACAAGCAGTGCCTCAAATTAGTCAAGGACACAGCAGATGTTGACAGTTGTGGATCAGTTGCTACATGGGCTTCTCTTTAGGTGGAGGGACTTTAGTTCAACCCCATTTTCTTAGATTTATATGTACAGGATCGTGCTTTAGGGTAGGATTTTTATTGTACCTAAGGTAGATGACCTGTATCCTATTGCATTCAATTTTGCAGAATGAAGCATGAATGAGTCAGAGTACTGTCTGTTATGGCCTGGATTTTTGCCCTTGGAATCTCAAAGCATGTCCTCCATTGCCTATTTGAGTGAAAGAAAGTCTAGTTTATGAGCAGGACACCATTATTCTTAGTCTGCGCTATCTGTGAGCCTCTGGGAGCCTCATTTCTCAAGTCTCCGAATAGTCAATAGTGCAAAAGTTTGTTATCCTGCTCTCTATCTCTATTTATTGATAATATGGCTGCTATGTTTACTCAAGCATGCCTATATAAAATATTGTACATATGCATACATGAATATGTATTTAAATATTTATTTTACTCCCTCACACAGGGGGATATCTTACATTTTTAGGTGTAATTAATCATTTCCTTTCTTTTGTGTTGATCTATTCAATGGTTATACACCACTAGACAGATGATTATGATGTGATTTATTGGACTTCAGAATTCTACCTTTTTATTATTCATAAGATCCATCCTTCCAGCTCTTCTACAGCAGAATGAATAATCAATAAATTGTGGAGACCATCAGTGGATCACTAGTAGAATTTTAGTTCATCTTGTCTGCATTATGAAATTTCACTAAAGTTTGAATGTAAATGTAATGAGATATTCCTTTTTTAAACATAGCATAAAATAATTACACGCAAACATCCTCAAGATATATCTGAGAGTTTTAATGGTTTTCCTATTCTTCTGCCCAATTTTAACTCTCCATCAATTAATTTAAATTGAAATAATATTGCATACTTAGGCTATCCAGCCATGTACATATCACTTTCTCACTTCTGAATGGCAGCTTTCAGCTATTTTCTCTTCCTTCTTACAAAAACAGTAACTCTATGTACATATCACTTTCTCACTTCTGTATGTCAGCTTTCAGCTATTTTCTTTCTTCTTACAAAAATAGTAACTCTTTTCCTCTCACTCCTTTTCTTTTATCCACCCCATTCCCTCTGATAACATAACATTCTGTTAATTTTATCCCCCTGACTCATAATTATGTTCTTTTGTTTCTTCAGTGGCTCCCTGTTACCTCTCTTTAGTGTTTGGTACTTTGAGTACTGTACTCAGGGTCTTAAAAAACCTCCAAGGATGTTAAACCAGCAAGGGGTCTGGGACAGACATTGCATAAACTGGTTTGAGCCAACTCAGTTAAGTTTGATACTACATTCAACCAGGTACATTTCAGCTGTTCTCAAACTGGTTTATGTGCACTGAACATCTGTTCTGTTACAGGTTTAAACCAGTTTCTGATCACGTATACCAGTTTATGTGTAATGTCTGTCCCTAGCCACAATGTCTCTTTAGATTTTTAAATTAAGAAATGCTCAGACACTTTTACTATGGCTTTGATTTGCAGCACACATTGCAGCACCTATATGGAGTAAGATTAACTCTACTTGTAGCAGTAACAGGTGGTGTTGCCTTGTGGTATTTCTTAGACTGGTTCTACAGCTTGAACACTTGGACTAATGCAGGGGTTTCAAACATACACCCTGCAGACCAGATCCAGCCCATGGAGTCCTGTGATCTGGCCTGTGGGTCTTGGACTGACCCCATGCCTGCACTGTACCAGCCCTTAGTTTTGGATCTGGGGCTGGTCTGGATTGGGCCGTGCCAGAGCCAGGGTGCAGGTGTGGTCCAGCAGAACAGTGCGCACCCTATTCTGGCCTCCTGTGCTGCATGCAGTGTGCATCACCGGCCCAGCCTCATGCGCTGCATGCAGTATGCACTGGCCCCACTCTGGGGGCTTGTGGTTACATGCAGTGTGTGGTCTGGACCTGGCACTGTGGGCATTGTGCACAGCACAGAAGGTTTGGGGTGCAGGCTTGCATGTGGTGCCTCACAGGACCGCCTTGTGCACTGGCTCTGGTGCGTGGTCTCAACTCAGTCCACAGACCAGCCCAGCAATGGGCTAGATGAGTTTGACATCCCTGGGCAAATGGGTATCACTGAAAAGTGTGTGCAGTTTTCAAGGTTAGGTCAATACTAGATGCTTCTAAAAATCTTATCTTCTGCCTTTAATTGTAATTTCCTTTCTAAATGCTTAATAAAGGAAAAATATATAAACTTCATTGGAACAGGCCAATTCACAGATCACAGTGACCAAGAATAATTGAATAGGGAACCCTGGTTAAAGTGACTTCTGTTAGAGAAGTGGAAGGAAAGTACCAAATAGCATTCCTCTTAAGACTTTTGCTTCACTGTGAATGTGTTCCATTGGGCTCACCCCTTTGGAAAAAAAGTATTCCCATCAGATTCATAAAATTTTAAGGCCCGGAGGGATGACTATGATTGTCAAAGCTAACACCCTGCATGGCAAAAGGTAAAGAACCTCATTTGGTAGCATAGATGCACATTGTGTAATTTAATATGATGTTAGCTTGGGTTATTTTTATTATACTGTGATTAATATTTTCACAGATAATAGATATTAAATATTTAGAGAATTGGATAAAAAAGGGAATCTATGAGTATCTTGTAGCCTGTGTAACTAGCAGGGAATAAACATCTGGTACCACAGTTACACTTGCTGTTTGCATTTGCAAGAATTGAAAGAAGTGACTATCTCTGTCGGAGGAGGTGGGTCTAGCCATTCTGCTGAAGATGCACTAAAACTTTGGAGAGAGAGAGAAGAGGTGGCGATTTCTTGTTTGACTAGACCCTTTTCTTACAGTGGAAGCCCTTTTACAGTGAAGTTTTAAGTTGGAGGCGCTACTTCACAGTCAGGGTGGCTAGGACCTGGAACCAACTTCCAAGCGAAGTGGTGCTGGCTCCTACCCTGGGGGACTTTAAGAGGAGGTTAGACGAAAACCTTGCTGGGGTCGTTTGACCCCAGTAGTTTTTCCTGCCATGGCAGGGGGTCAGACTTGATGATCTGCTCAGGTCCTTTCCGACCCTACCAACTATGAAACTATGGAAGGGGGAGGAGGGAAACATTTCTTCACTATAAAGCATTCTATTGAAAGAAAAAAGGCTATGAACAGAAATCAAATGGTCTGTCTTACAGTTAGTACTCAGAATATCTACAACTTTTTAGGAGAAGGAATTTCTGGTGGATGAGGTTTTACAGAAGTGGGGAAAGAAGGACTAGAGTAAATCTGGACTGTAAATTAAAAAGAGCTGTCTCAAATTTGATGGTGGAAGAATGCAAAAATCGATAATATATTTTTATTCTTTTTGTGACTAGATTGTATTAGTGTTCCCATTAAGAAAGAAATGGAATCCTCTGAACCCAGGTTTCAACCTTTTCCCCAAAAGTTATTCACATATTTCAAAGTTGATCACCATTTTAACTAGATGGAGTAATGTCAGAAGTTTGGATGGCCAGGACTCTTCTTCAGGATGGGGAAGGAGCAATGTGTAGACTTGTCAGTCTTGGGGCAGCCAGCTGGAGAACGTGGAAATGGGTCAGGTATAGCTTTCTTATTCTCACCTCAGATAGTGAGTTTTTTAATTGGCTTAACAGGTAGCAAAGTGCCACTTTAGCAGTTACTATGGAAACTTCATACTTTTGGTTTTTACTTGGTATAATATAACACCATTGACAAGAATGTGAAAACTGTAATGTATTCCTTCAAATATCAGGAAGGATTATTTCCTGTTTTTTCTTTTATACAGCTCTTTCCAATGTTTGATAGATTTTAAGTACATACCAAACAGCAAGATGCTTTAGATGTTGCAGTCCACATAGGTTTTGGGCTTCTTCAGCCAGCATGATCCCAGGTCATCAGAAACTGGATTGGATGGGCAGGAAATTTAGTCTTTTATGTTAACACAGAGAAAAAGCAATCAGAGTTACTATGCCACTCAGTGTTTCTGTAGAGTGGGGTTTAGTGGGGAGAAACAGCTTTTTACTAGCTATCCCTGGAGGTATGAAAGAGCCCTCAGTCTACGACTTAATTTTTGGTTGTGTAAGGAAGATTCTCTGTCTTTAGCTTGTACCTGAAAACTGTCTCTGAAGCTTCCTGAAACTGTTTCTTCTTCTGGCCATTGTCTATAATAGTGATACTTAACCCTTTCACACACAACCTACCTCAGAAAATCCCAACTCTTTCATTTGTTTTTATTGATTGTGGGAAAATAATAGAGCAATTCTTCCATTGCAGAGAACTCAGAAAGACCAAAGCAAGTCAGAATGTGTTTGACACTGTGGAGTTGTATTTGAGATCTCTGGATTTATCGTGTGAGTTGTGTAGGTGTTTGCATACCTAACAGTGCTAATATTGCCTTAGAACTAGCACCCTGCAGCACCCTGATTGACAATCACTAGTGTAAAGCCATGACATCTGCACTATAACCCCAATAGGCAATGTTTTATGTTTCATGTTATCAGAGGTAGGAAGTGTCTAGATAAGCTTGTCAGAAGCACTTCCAAGCTTGGACTAGTGGGGTGGGGAGGAGTTAGACTGCAACCAGGCCTCCAGGCACATCATCTTGTAGTGCAGAAAGAGACAGCAAAAAAAGGTGATTTTGTGGCAGTGAGGGAAACAGATGGGTTAGGGGAAAAGAGTGAAAAAATGTGCTAGGGTAGGGTAGGGTAGAGTTAAATGGAGAGGGCAAGAAAATAGTTAATATGAAGGTTTTGGTATGGGCAGGAATGAAGAAAATGAGGGAAGTTAAAACTCAGAGAGCAGTGGCACAGAGAAAATAAAAGCTATAGAAGAATAATAGAACAAGTACCTTCCAGCCATCTAGGTCAAAACATCCACTTAATGGCAGTAATGTCAGAGGTTGAATCCACTGATCTAAGTTGGACAAGGTTCTTTGGGTGAATCTGATATTTTTTTATTAGACAAACTGGCTAATAAACCAGCTGGTGTCTTTACTATTCATTCCATCCAGGAAGAGCACACACCAATTGCAGATGCTTCCTCAACCTGACAAAGGGTATTTATACCTGAAAGCTTGCAAAGAATAATTTTTCCAACTATTTGAATTGGTCTAATAAAAGATATCAGATTTACCCAAAGAACCTTGTCTGCCCATGTCCTTAGACCAGTATGGCTACAACCTCATACCCCTCATCTAAGTTAGTAACTTTTTAAAGGTAAAAGAAAAAGAATAAAAAACAAGCGATTCTGCAGCACTTCAAAGAAGAAGGATGAAAATGGACCTTTAGGAAATATTTTTGCATTATTTAAAAAGGCATATTTTTTAATACCTAAAATAATCCTTATTATGCACTTTCAGAACTCAGATTTAGCCCATCATAAAGCTTCATCTGGCTTGTTTCTTTGAAATATGCCAATAGCAACTTCAAATAATAAGGTGATAGAGGCAAGCTTGAGGCATGACCAATTGTAAACCCATAACCAAACTCAACCATGCTCTCCTTCCCAGACCCAATTCTTATTGTTGGGATCTTGCACTGACTTGGTGCCCTTGCATTGCCACCAAAGAATGCAAGAACTGCCATACCAGATCAGAGCCAAATTCCATCAGTCCAATGTCCTATCTCTAGTTCTGCGCAGGACCAGATATTTAAGAGGAAAATGTCAGAACCCCACTCTAAAGAGATGTCATGTAATTTTACCTTCTTCCACTCAGTCCTATCTTAATCTTTAAGAGCTAGAGGTTGGGTTGAGACCTGAAAGAACAGATTCAAATCCTAAAAAAAAAATTTTTTTGTAAAGGCATTTTCTTCAGCTTTTAAATATTTTTGTGGACCTTCTTCAGTTGTTTCCAACAACCTTTTTTAATACGGGGACACAAGAACTTGATGTTGTATTTCAGTATCTCTCTCACAATAGTATATACAGAGGTAAGTGTATTTCCTTCCTCCCACTCATTACTCCCAGCTTATATATAGGGGACCACATTAGTCTTTTTTGCCACAGCATTGGACTGGGAGATTATGTTGAGTTGCTTCTCCACTGTGACCCCTGGCCCTTTTCAGAGGGCCTGATTTTAGTCTCCTGTTTTATAGTTGTGGCCTTCATTCCTTGTTAGTAGATGTACAACTTTATATTTATTTGCAGTAAAACACAATTTTGGGATGGGGCCAAGTAATTCAAAATATTCAGTACCAGTTTCTTGTTGCTATAATTATTTTGTCAATCTACATTAGTAACAGACTTTATCAGCAGTGATCTTATTTTTACATCCAGATTATTGTGGGAATTATTGAATAGCTTTAGACCTAGTACTGATCCTAATGGGACTGTATTAGACATTCCCTGATTCAATGGTGCTTCCTGTCGACGAATACTTTTTGAAATATCTAAGATGGTTCTTAATCAATTCAACGTGTGCTTGATTGATCCTTTAGAGTGATTATATTTTCATTTAAATGCCATGCAGCAAATGCCTCCTGTGGCTTCCTGTACTATTTGTTATAATCTTCCTAAGCATCAGAGGGGTACAATTGTTGTGTTGTTGATCAGTTTCAATTTGGGTTACTGGCTTCTGAAATTCATACACTGTATTTACTTGAATCCAAGATAACTTTGAATTTAAGATGACCCCCCCCCAAATTAGATTCTGTACATCAAAAATATATAAATTTGTTATAATTTTCCATGTAGAGAATCTAATTATTGGAAGGTTGTCTTAAACTTGTCCCTTTCTATTGGGGCAAGCAGCAGCACAAGGTCAGGCAGTAGGGGAGCTGGTGATAGGGAGGGGTCCAGTAGCTTCACTCGTACCCCTTGATCCCTGCTCCCCTGCCTCAGTGCTTGTGCACCCAGTGCATGTCTCTCTTCCCACTTGCCACCCCCCTCCACCCCCTGCATACTGTACTCCCTGGCACCTTCCCCCATGCCCTCCGCAGTGCCTTCACCCCCTGTCACCTGGCTCCCTCTGTTGTCTGGTCTTTTCATCCCTGAAGCTACTTAGCCTCTAGCTCTGACCCTGCTCAGGCCTGGGGCATGGAGTGCATGCTGGCTCTGGCTGTTGCCCAGCCATGCAGCAGTGGTTGCAGTGGCAGCTCCAATCTCAGAGACAGAGTTGGAGATGGGCTGAAGCTGCAGCCACTGCAACTGCTGCTGTGTGGCTAGGTGGGGGCTGGAGCCATGATGTGCTCCATGCCCCAAGCTGGAGCAGACCAGAGCCAGAGAGTAAGCTGCTGTGTGGGGGGTGGAGCGGCTGTGGCTACGACTGATCTCAAGCCTGTGTTGGGGATGGAGTTGCCTGACCCCTGCTTATACTTGAATCCAGGAGGGCTTCCCTTTCATGTTAAATGTGAAAAAAGTACATTGTGTCAGTTCATTCTGCTTTTGATAAGGAAAGCTTTATACAGAGACAAAGGAGGTGGCTCAAACAGATAGCTGTTGAACATTCATTTTACATTCATTTTACATTTGAAAGGTGACTGTTCAATGTATAAAGTTAGATTCTTTCTTGTATTAATGAAAATGTAACGTTGCCTTTATTCATCATTAATTGTTTTCCTGCTTATTGTCAGTCAATAGAACTATCCTAAGCACAAGTGAGAATAAGTATCCAAACCAGCCCTTTAGTGCCTTACCCTTACTAACTGTGACACATTATCAGTCTTTTCCTGGGATCTGGAAACTTTCCAATAAGATTAAAAGTAGCAACTCACTTTTCTCACCAGAAGTTCAACCAATTTTAAAATTGTTTTGCAGTTGGATTTTTCTGTCCAAGATGATTGTAAATGTTGTCAGTCTAGTTACATGATAAGGTAATGGGAAGATTTTTGTATGAATCAGGATTCCTTCACAGTAAGGACATCACTTATTTTGGTATTAACTAGGGATATACACTTAGATTGGAGCAAAATATTGGCAGGAATCATTGAGGAACATGTGTTCTATAAATAGTATTTTCTTGCCCAGCCAGGTTTTCAAAGTTATGAAAGAGGTGTCTTAGTGGGTGAATGTGCAAAAGGATAGTTTGGGGGAAATGAAAGAGATGTTACATAGGTTTTTGGCAGCAGTGTACTAAAGGAAAGAAAGAGTACATACTTCCCCCCACAGATAAGCAGTATGTTCTACTTCATTTGGAGAATATTAGGGCACATTACAACAAAAAAAGTTTGTGAAGAAAGCAGTATTTACCCATTTGTGGTTCCTCTGTTTTTGGTTTCTCTCCCCACCCCTTCAGCCCAACTGGGGTTTTTTTTATATTCCTGTATTGTGAATATTATTTTTGTATTGCACTTTTTCTTTTTCCTTTATGTTCTTCCTTCTCTTCGTTGTTGTTATACCTATCGTGCTGCTTTTCTTTTCTTTTCCTGCACATTGTTTCTATTCTTCCTTTCCATCACTTTCCTGCCTCTTACTTCTTTGTATTCTCTTAATCCCTTTTATGTTTCCCTCAATCATTTCTCCCCTCTTCCCCCTGCTTATGCTTGATGAAAGAACATCTGGGGAAATGTAAGCATTGGCCCAATTCATACTGGCAAATGCCTGTATGTGGTATGAACTATATGGAAGAAATGTGAGTTTACATTTTGGGTTCCATTTAGTGTGAGGTAAGATTGAGAACCGATGAAGGAAGATTCACTTGGAAGATCTAAGTGGTGGGGGAGAAAGTCTAAGCACAGAAGAGCTCTGCATGGTCCTTGAGTTATAATTTAATTCGCCAGCTATGTCATTGTGGACTGCTGTGATTGAATTTAAACAAAATCTTGCCCCTTGAATTGCCATGAGGTGGGTCTGGTAGTAGAAGGGATTGGGGAAACTAGTTATATTAGGAAAACAAAATAGTTTTTAATGGATACAAACCTTCATGCTTCAGGTCACCAACCAACTCTTAAGAATTAGGAAAATTCACTGTGCATTCCATATGTGTACTGGAACTTACATCCGAAGGCCGTGCCTGGACCCTCCTGAGGAGAGGTAAGCAGAGGCAAAGGGCAGTGAGGAGGGTTCTGCAGAAGGAACAGTGGCTCAGCCTGATCCACTGGTGCTGCCCTGGGCCATGTCATACCTTCTTGGGCCTTATCAGATCTCTTTGTGGGCCAGATCTGGTTTGGGGATTGTAGGCTGCTGACCCTGGCTCTAAAATATTTGTGTTCCATTCCCATCTTGGCAATTTGAAAATATCCTTCACATTTTATATTCTACTTTATTTGTCCATTGGATGGTACCATCTATCAAATTGTAGCAGCCTACAATTATATAAGAGGCGTACATCAGGACCTGGGAGAACAGCTTTTCACCAGAGCTCCCCAAGGGATGAAAAGGTGTAATGGCCATAAACTCCAGGAAAGCCGATTTAGACTAGACATAAGAAAAAAAGTTCTTTATGGTGCGAGTGTCCAGGGTCTGGAACAAACTGCCCCCAGAGGTGATGCAAGGACCTACTCTGGACTCTTTCAAAAAACATGTGGATGTTTTTCTTGCTGGGGTCACTTGATCCCAACTGACTTCCTGCCTATGGTTGGGGGTGGGCTGGACTCGATGATCTCATGAGGTTTCTTCCAGCCCCTAATGCAGGGGCAGGCAATTATTTTGGGCAGAGGGCTGCTTACTGAGTTTCGGCAAGCCATCGAGGGCCACATAACAGGCACCCCGGGGCAGATTAATATTAATTTTCTAAATATTTTAGGGGCCCCGCAGGCCGGATAGAATGGCCTGGCAGGCTGCATTTTGCCCACCTCTGCCCTAATGTCTGTGAAATCTATGAAATCTACTGGGTTTAACTTTTTCCAAATATTGGCTTATTTTAAGCGGGTGAGGGGAATGGAATGAAAAAGATACAGTATTTGAACATTACTGGCACACTTTAAGAAATATATGTGGTCACAAATGAATGGAAGGGAACAGAGTTGGCAGATAGATTGTCTCTGATGTGCATGCAAGTTCCACGCATTGATATTTATTAAATTATGCATGCATGTGAGGAAAGTTGCTAAAGGAAAGTATGCTCAAAATTTTTACTCATACAAGACAGTGGAGATTTGAGTTAACTCTGTATATTTCCTCCATAATGGGTTTAATTTTGAAATATGTGACATTTGCAACAATGAAATTCTTGCCCTGTGTTTGTGGTTTCTTGCATAAATATTGGACAAGTGGCATTTGCAGTATGAAAGGTGTATGTCTCTCCTAACTTGGATATAAGCCCTGTGAGATAGCAAAAGTTCATCATCTGAATGTGACCTTTCCTAGTGAAAAGGGCATGGCAATACCTGCAAAGCTAAAAGTCACTTCATTTTAACTTCATCTTTATCATCTTAAATAACAAGACATGGAGCACTTCACTCACTGAAGTAATCATGTACACTAAGGTATTTTTATTTGGGGGTCAGTCCTGTGCCATCTGCTTTCTGTTTACAACTCCATAGAATATAATTGGAATTTTTATTTTTGGCCATTGAACAACTTATTACATCCAGTTGACTTTTGTTTACTATTTTCCTGATGTGATTTGAAATATATAAAGTCAATGCTTAGTAAAAAGCTGGTATTGTAGCACACTAAAAGATGAAGGGGGAGACCATGGACTTCTTAGTTCTTTTGCACAATGCGTGTAGCATGAAGAGGTTGGGAATCTAGCATAAGAAGCTAACTGGGGATTTACCTACTGTGGGAGATTCCTGGGTAGTAAAGAGCCAACATAACTAAATTCTGCATTGCCAGCTTGAGGCCACCTGCACTGTGGATGCGGCTAGAAAAAGGGAGGCATGGCTGAAACTCCCAAGGTCTAATTTGGCTCATTGAAACCCTGCAGATTTACTTAGATTTTTCCAAGATCAGGATGAGTGTAGAAATTACTCCTCCTCTCCCCAGTAAATAAATGGTTCCTTTGCATAGCTCTTTCCTTGGTTTCCTCACCCGCAGCTAGGACTTGTAAAGTGTAATTGAAGATTGATCCTGAAGCTTTTTGAAAGTATCCTAGAATATGACTCCACGTTGTGATGTTACTGCTACAACAAACAAGTAATCTCGTTGTATTTTTACAAAGGCATCTTTAAAGTATTTGAAATTACTGTGGTAACAGTGTTGATGCTATTGTTATATGTTCAAGTCTTGAACTGTCAAATTATGAAATATTTTTATCCTGTGACATTTTAAATTAATCTCTCCATAGGGGAAGCCTGTGGGAACGCCAGATGCTGGTGCTTATTTCCGTGTGCTAGCGGAGCATGAAGTGGCTGCTTTTTTTACTTCACCAACTGCAATTAGAGCAATCCGTCAACAGGACCCTGAGGCGGCCTTGGGAAAGCAGTACTCTTTGACAAGGTGAACTAAGGATACGTTGGAAATGGTTTGTTATAGAAACAGACTTGATAAACTGAAAATAGTATAGCGTCTGGAGCTTTGGACACCTGTACAAGTGGCAGACTATAAATTTACTCCTGACATTCTATACATGATGATACGCTATCTTTGTGTATGTGTGTAAATATATGCAAGATGCACATGGAAAAACTGCATGAAAATATTAACATTGCAAGATCAAGCACTCAAAAATGAATTAAGGATGCATGTACAACCTTAATTTTACTTTTGCCGTTATACAGTGTTGTACAGGCTTGAGCACACACTTGCATACTGTTAATGCACAGGATGTACAGTGCTTGCTTACTGACCAGGCAGTCAGTCTTTTGTTTTATCCTCATTGTTTAATATGTGGCTCCTTTATTAATGGTTCAGTATTTACTCAAATTTTGCTCTGAAGACAGAATTATTCATTTTCCTCATGGGATTTTTTGCTTTGCTTGTCATTATGGTATCTGCATGCTTCAAAACCGCAAGTTCTTTAATCTTCACAGAGCCCCCGTTAAGTTAGAGTGTGGTATTATCCATACCATAGAGTGGGGAAGCTGAGGACAGAGAGATTACGGTTGAAATCTACCACTAATTTTGGAAACCACTTAGGATGTTATTTTTTAGTGTTCTTAACATAATATAGGTCCTTTTGAGCACTTTATAGATCAAAGCTTAGCTCCCATTGACTTCACCTACACCTGTGAGTGTTCAGGACTTCTGCAAATCATGACCTTAAAGGCCAAAGTGATGTACCCAGGAACACAAATTAGTGACCACCTATGAAAACTGTAATTTTAAATATCTTGTCAAATATCAAATAGGACCTCTGACAGAATCCAGCTATCTGAGGCAAGTCCAATCCAGTGCAGGGGATCAGGTATTGGCTGTGTTGTGCTGCTCCTTCCCTGAGCAGCACTCCCCTCCACTGAAGAAGAGCTTGCTGCTCCATTGTGTGTTTGCTTTCTTTACTGCTTTCTTTACTGTAGAGGGGTCAGGCAACACTGAGAGCAACTGCAGGTAGCTGGCCACTATGGGGGAAGAGACTTCAGTTTGTAGCCACGGCCAGATTGAAGGCTTCAACTCATGTTGCCAAAAGGCTTCCAACTCCTGAGCCAAGAGAACATTCAGTTGCCTTAACTATGACATCATCCTTTGTCCTAGCTCCCCAGGAAGAAAGACAGGATACAAGAGGTATCCTGTCTTTAATCAGCCCATAACTGTCTTAAATCATCTGGGAATTAGTTTGTAATGAATTATGTGGCCCTCGGCATGAATCCTCCTTAATCACTTTCACCTGTTCTAAGGCATCTTCAGCCCATCCACATTGCAGACTTGGTCCCAGCCTTTTGTTGGGACCATACCATCCTCCCTCAAATTGGTCTACCATCCTCCCGTCTAATTGGTCTAGGGAAGGAGAGTTTATCTTGTCATTGTACTAAGTGTTAGGAATTCCAACCCCTGTTCCTCAGGCTTTTTAGGAGATGCTTTCTCTTAAACCTACTAAAAATGTGATTTTTATCAGGGAATTTAACCCACTATTGAATGAGTTCCTGCACTGTACACCTACTGGAAACTAACCTGTCTCTACCCCATTCTCAATCCAGCCCAAGTTTCTAAGCAGGTAATGACTCCCTCCCTTTGATATTAGTCAAAAATGTATCTGTTCAGTAACTGGGGAGGTGTAGCCCATTCTTCATTCTTGTATAACATGGCTATTCAATGCAACATTCTTGTATAGGTGATCACTGACCCTTCCTCCTGGTGTGCAGATTTAGGCACTTACCAGTTCCTCCCAATTTTGATCTGGTACCTCCAGAGAACAGGGCAGCTCCCTGTTGATCCTCTGCATTTCAGACCATTTTGTAAATGCCTCTAGGAAGGGCCCTGTATCTTTGCTTAGCCCCTAATTGTCCTGATGATTAAGGCAATCTCCTTACAAAATCAGACAATGTTTTCATGTAGATATACAATACTATCTATTAGCTGCCAGAATCCAAGTCAAACATCAGCTGATTTCCTAGCATGCCCATTTTTCCATGCCATATTGATTTCATCTTACTGCCAATGTTTCGCCTTAAACCTCCACATGAACAAGCTCCTTGTCTTTGAACCTAGTAGCAAAAAATTGTTTTTGCATATGTACACACCAGCTTGCTCCAGAAACTGGATGAATGGTAAATTGACCTAATTCTCAATAAGGGGCCTCATATACACCCTGCAAGCAATGCCAAAGCCCAAACTTCTTTTTGTTGAGTTCTTAGCATGTGTTTGAGCCACAGTTGTCACCCCAGTTTGAACAAGTGGTCCAAAATTCCCATACAGGGAGCTCTACTACTGTTGTCTTGGGGTTTTCTTCAAATTTAAAATTTAAAGGTTTTTTTAAAAACTGCCTTAAAGACTACGATGTTGAGCTAAATTAACGCCAGTTTTCACTGGTGTTGCTGGTTGAAGAACTTGCACTAAATCCCTGATAATCTGAATAGCAATGGGTTATTAGGGATCTATACTCAAATTTTGGCTTGAGACCACCCTCTAACAGCCTCCTTATTAAAAACCTCCAAAGATCTAATGCAGTGTTTGATGCCTGATAAGCACAGACAGAAGGTTTGTAAACTTTCCCTTTGCCTGCTCCCCTTTAACACTATGGGCATGCCTACACCACCATTTTTGTGCCATACCCAGCACCACCACTAAAGATTTAGGCAGAGGTAACAATAGTATCAATACCATGTGATACTGATATGAGTGGTTACAATGAAGCATGGGCACCTGTAGCCTTAAGGGCAGATTGTGTGGCTCCAAGCCTTGCAAGTGTAACTGTACTGTTAGTCACTCTGTAAGGGTCTTGGCCTTATCAGCCTGCTTCCTTTATGCTCTTGCTGGGCCCTTTAGCCCAGGCCCACAGTACAAGACCTGGTTTCTCGTCTGCAGCCTCCCTTCCTTTGGGTCCCTGACCATCTCAGTCCCTGGTGATGGTCATTCTTGGACCTTTGGCCCCTCCTTACCATCTCAGTCCCTTGTGATGGACCTTTGGCCGCTCCTGGGCTCTGACCCCGATCCTGGGCCAGTTGGGCCTACCCAGCTTGCTGAGCTCTGGCAGTCTGTGTCTAAAGCCCCTCTTGGGCTACTGGCTCTCTGAGTAAGCCTTGAGCCTGCCCCAGCAGTGTAACTTTAAAATAAAATACTTATGCCCTCCAGCAGATGCCCAAACTGTCTCTGGGCTTAACATAAAATGGAATCCTCGCCTGCATAAGCTGGTTTTTCTCTCTGCCGCAGGCAGCTTTCTCCTGTTCCCAGATATGCAGTTCCCCAGTTTTTCAGTCCCAGTTTCACTGTGACTTCAGGAGCCCTGCTGCTGTTTTGCCAGGAGCTCCTCTTTTCCTGGACCCCAGGACTGGACTGCCTGACCAGCTGAAGCCTTGGGCTTGTATAGTTCCAGCCCAGTCTTCTGTTGGTCAGGTGACTCTTCAATTATTCCCCTCACTGCCTGCAAACTGCCTCTCTGGCTGCTTGCTCTCTTATAGTAGGCTTACCATCATTTCCAGTTCCAAAAAATAGGACACCTGCTGGGGGTTTGAGTAGGATATATGATTGTGTGTGGGGAGCAGTGATATGCCAGTACCCTGCTTCTGCTCATTCTGTTGCCCCTCACTCTCAAGCCACAGCCCCCTGTTCCCTCTAACCCTGCAAGTCTCCTGGCCACCATGCCCCTGTAAGCAAGGGGCGGACCTAGTGCTGCTGGCTCGGCATACAGCTCCTCACTGTCCCCAAAGGTCCCCCCTGCCCCCTTTCCCTGCTGGAGGGCCAGGCTTCTTGTCCCCCTGCCCTGCTACAGCCTCAGCACCTGGACAGCTTCCCACAGTGCCAGCAGGCACCCCCACCCCCATCCCCTCCACACACCCACACACAGACTCATCTGCTCCTCCTCCCTACCCGCAGCCCTCTGACAGTCCTCAAGTCCTGGCCCTTCCCCATAGCATCCAGCTGCCAGGGCTCCTCCCACCACCCTGCCTTGCTGCATGGTGGCCACAATTGCCCTTCCCCCAATCCCAAGGATCCCTTTGCTAGGGCAAGCTGGGAAGTGCTGGGAAAAACACTGATGCTGAGCATAGCAAAATCCTGGACATTTGAATTTTTAAAAAAATGGCTGAATGGATATCAGATGATACAAAAGAGGACAGGTCCAGGAAAACCCAAACATATGGTAACCCTACTTAAATGAGCAGATGCACCTTGGTGACCTGCTACAGACAGCTGAATTGTTTTACTTCTGGGATTTGACACAGGCTGAACAGGAGTGGATGGGGTGTGCCTCTCAATGGAGCTTGTAGGCATGCGTAGAGGCAGTATAGATGAACCTTAAATGTTCATGGTTCTTTTGATCTCTGTACTAATTGGAGAGCAGTCATATGCCAAGGTTTCAAAGAGCAGCATCTGTTCAGGTGCCTTGCTGGCTCTCTGGGCCAGGTCTCAAAATCAGTCCACCTGTAAGTGAGACAAAATGTCAGGTATGTCATCAATCCTGGGCACATGCTTAGCAGTAAAACAGATGTGGTAAGTCAGTTGCTGTTGGATGAAAGCCCTTGCCAATCTTGAACTGTATGTTGGTAGCATATTGTAAATTCTAAAATGCCATTCACTTGTTTGTGAGCTCCTGGCTCCAAATAGTTACTTTCAATAAAATGGGAACGAGTGCTAAATGTCTTACTCTCTTTGTATTTCCTTTGTTTGTCCTGTCTGAGCATGCTGTCTGTCCCGGTTTTAAAAGCAACACAACAAAAGCCTTGAAGCACTATGCCCCTTGATATACCTGAAGTTTTGAATCTGCCTCTAGAATCCATTCAGTTCTCCAAAAGGAACTCCTACTGGAGTGACTCAGAAATAGTTCCCATGCTCACTGTTCTGTAATGATATGGCTTCACTTTCTCAGAGGTGGCAACTGGTAGATGTAAAATGTCTGCCTCAGGGCCACAATCATGTACAAAATTAAGATGATCAATAATATCTTGTGGTTTATGCAGCATTGACTTCTTGGCTGCAGTGTTCTTCTTGATTGATCACAAAAGTTGAAGTATTTTGGTTGGAGGATTCAAGAGGTACTAACTTGGTTATCTTGTACAGTCTCTTAGCAGATCAGTTAAGTGAAAACTCCTTCCATTTTAATATCTTCTAGTGCTACTTCCAGTATACCAACCAGGCTGTAGAATGAGGTTGGCAGACCGCATACTCCTCATATCATATCCTGCTTGAGAACTTCCTGTTTAGTGTTTCATGTGTTCTAAACAAGAATCTCAGACTACTGCCTGTTCCAGCATCAGGCTTAATATTTCAAATGCGGAGAACAATCTCAACCATTCTATTATTGTCAAAATTAAAATTACCTTTGAAATAAAAAGCAATAAGTTGAAAATTAAGAAAATGCTGGTTTAATGTCATACTTTATTACAGGGGTAAAAGAGGGCTGTTTCTGGTGGGAAAAGGCAATATACAACTTCCCTACTCTGAGATTTTTTTTTTAAAGTACATGGAATAAATCAGTAATCCTACTGTGGATCATCAAGTTGATGCTCACATAGGTTGTCAGCGAGGTTGGAATCTTTAGATCTATTGCACAGACCTCTGTCATTTGAGCTAATGGAACAGTCAGTAGCAATAGTATGTTGTCAGACTCTCTGTGGATTAATGTTAGAAGGGTATATGGTAATTTGCCAGTGAGTGTTGCAGATATTTTACAGTTAGGGGAGTAAAACTTGGGATTCTGAGTTTTATTCCAAGCTGTAGGAAATAAGCATGCTTTGGTAGGCACAGCCTTTTCTTCCTGTATCTCCTGATGCACCCTAATTTTGATCTTTTCTACCTCTTCTCTTCTGATCAATTCTCAGTCTCCTCACTTTGGTCCTGTCTCTCTTCACCAGAGCTCATTGTTCACTCAGTCACTCAGGTTTCTTACCCTACCCCAATCTGCTTCTTCAACCAATCATACTCTTTTCCAAGCTTTTCATCGACATGCCAAGGAAGGGCACCCAGTCTCCTTCCTTGGGGACTCATACTATTTTGGTTTGCCCTTACACATTCTCACAGACTCCACATGCATTTCACCCACACTCTTCTCAGTTCTCATCTTGACCAGCAGCTTATTATCGTATCTGTCTTGCTTCCCCCTCCCCTATTTATTCATCTTTGGTTCCTAGGCTTAGCTACCTTGTCCAGCCAGTTGCAGTCTTCCCCTTCCCTCAGTTTCTCTTCCAATTTCATTGTATGCCTCCATGCTTTTCTTTCAGAGTCCCTTCCCCTATACTGGTTTCCATTTTTAGCTTTTCCATCCTCTTCCTTTGGTTTTGAGTTTCATCTCATCCTAGTCTCCCTGTATACCAGTCCAAGTCTCAGCAGACTTTATCTTCTGATCTCCTATTCTCTCTCCCTCCTATGCCATTCAACTTTCCTCCAAGACTGCCTAGGTGCTAGAAGTAGAGATGGAGGCAGGGGACAGAATCCTGAATCCTTCCTCCTCCCAAAAAAGAAAGAAAAAAAGAGGTATGCAGCTGGTATGGAAAATATTGGCCTAAATGGTTAAAGTTTGGCAAAATGTTATAAATGACCCAAAACAAGGTCTTAAAATGGAAATTGTTTAGCAATCTTATGTAATACTGGTGCTTCCCATTCCATCTAGTACGGTGTTTATATTTAAAGTAGAGTTCCAGCGATACATCAGTCCCATATTGGATTGGCACTGATACAAGGAAAATTGACTGTATTGGCAATCGACTTTTTTTGGCTGATGTGGCTGATAATGCCACTGATAAATGCACTGTGCATGCGTGCAGCTGCAGTGCAGCACGTAAGCGGCCAGGAGTGCAGCTCAGCAGTGTGGAGAACAGCCAGGTCTAGTTGGTAAGTCTGTTGTGAGGGAAGCAGTGGGTGGGAGGAGGGCAGGTTGAGGCCCCCTTGGTCAGGGAGGGAGTGGGGCTGGGGCAGGTGCAGGTGCTGCGCAGTTGGGGCAGAGCAAGTGGCTCATCCAGGGGGCATGGTGGGGGGCTGCTCCCACTGCTGTGGTCACCCTGGGAGGCTATGGGGTGCATGTGTCCCCACATCTGTGCATGGGGTAAGGGCAGACTGCCTCTGCGGGCTGGGGCAGCACCTGGCTCTTCACGGTGGGGGTGGGCAGTGGTGGTGCTGGGACTACAGCAAAATTTGGGGTGACTGCACCTCCCCCATAACTCCCTTCCAGTGCCGCTGCCACCTGCCCCAAGCAGAGCACAGCCCAGCCCAGCCCAGCCCAGCCCAGGCCTCCACCAGGAAGAGCCTGGCACCACCCATGGCCCCAGCCTGCAGCAGCAGCCCACCCTTGCCCTGCGCACAGTTCTGGGAGCACATGTCCCCCCATTCCCTCCCGGGGTGCGTGCAGCAGCAGCGGGAGCTACTCTCCCCCCATGTGCCCTCTGGATGAGCCACTCACGCCCCTGCCCCCCAGCTCCACGCCGCTCTGCAGTGCCTGGCCCTGCCCCAGCTCCACTCCCTCCCTCACCATATGGGCTTCAATCTGCCCCCGCCACCCCCCGCCCCACTCCTTCCCTCCCCTCTCGCCTCTTCCCTCACAACAGATTTACCAGCCAGACAGCTCTCCATGCTGCCCGGCTGCATATCAGAATCGGATTGGTATTGGCCGATATAACTCATTTAAAAAAACGGCCATTGGTATTGACCCCAAAATTCTCTATTGGTGCAGCCCTAATTTAAAGTACTTGAAGTTAAGAGATATCTCAGTGTTTTTTTGGAAGAATGTCATTATGTACTGAAATACAGATGAAAAATTTACAACTTGACGTTCTTTATTTCTTGTTTCTTATCAACTTCTAATTTAGATTGGCTTAGTTCACTAATAGAGGAAAATTAATCCTAAAAAGTTCTGGGCCATGGTAGTCAAGCTATTCTTTCTAGTACTGGTGTTACTAAGCAACGTTTATGTGGCTGCAGTTTAGCTAACCTTTCTGTTGATGGTAAGACTGAAACCTTTTACATGTGTATGAGAACTGTATGGAAGAGCTCTGGTGCTGTCAAGTTACTAATAATACCCAGTTGTACATCTTCTTGTCAGATACACTCCATTCCATCTCACGGATGTTACAATGGCTGCAGTAGCAAAACACGTGGATAAAAGAACACCTCCATCAGTTGGAAAAAGAGATGGAAGAGCTAGTTGAGATGCTTCCGTCCAGTCATCGAGATAGTGTAAGGTTTAGGAGCAGTGTAAGCATTACTGATCTGTAGTACTCTGTTGGCCTGGAACCTGATGTTGCCAAACAGTGTATTATATACTAGATGCTGGGCCTTACAATGATCTATTTTAAATATAACTTGAAGGGAGAGAGGGTGAAATTTAATTTCATTTGCATAAATGCCCAACTCACTTAAAGCTTTATGTAGAGCAAAATCTACTATGGCAGCTTAGTTGGGGAATGGAACTGTAGCACAGCCCCTGTATTAGGCCACTGGGCATGGTATAGCACCAACATGTAGCAGTCTTAGACTGTGCGTCTTAGGAAACCAGAATGACGTATTTTATAAAATTAAATTAAAATAAATGAATAATATGAAGCACATTAATAACTTTTGTTGTCCAGGTCTCCTAATACAAGAAACAGGGGCATATTAAATTTAATTGAAAAGCAGCAAGTTCAAAAGTGATAAAAAATAAATAATCTTTTCATATAACATGATTTTACAGTGGCACCTACTGCTCCAAGATGTTGTTCAGGCCAAGAAATTTTAAATACAGTTCTAAATATAATGGATAGCTGGTGTGATCCAGTCTAGTAATTCCTATGTACCAGCAGGTATTTGCAAGTTTCCACATCATGGAATTCTTCCCCTCCTTAGAATTCTGTGCATAAAGTTATGAAGGTCCTATGTAGAACCTGTATCCTGGTGAACATGGGGTGTGTCAGCTGATCCGTTCTGTTCTTCCCATACAGCTAAACTATGTGGAATATTTTGCCTGGATCCTCTGTCATCTCAGACAGGAAGTAAAAAAAAAAAGAAACTGTTTAAGAGAGAGAGAGAAAAAAACTCAGAAATATCCAAACCTGTAATTTTATTTCAATTTTGTACACATTTAAATTGCAACTTTTAATGATCTCTAGGTACATTTAGAAAGAATGAAAAAGAACTTTTTATAATATACCCATGAATTTACATTAGCAAATGAGTGCAATGCTTTCCAGCCAACTCCTTAAAAAAAAAGGCTTGGAGGTAGAGGTCATGCTGGGGGTACTGCTCTTCCTTACCAGAACAAATTGAAATATAAGCTTCAAGTTGAAAGTTGAAATGACTTAGTATTGCCTTGCAGACCTCACAGTTACCAATCTAGTAATGTCAGGTGCAAGCTCTTCTGAATATGAGGAATGGTTTACAGTGGTAGTTCCTGTTATGTTTTGGAAATGACACCAACATTTACAAGATGTATCTGGCTTTTAAAGTACTCTAAAGTCCTGATCAAAATCCCATGTAGGTCAATCTTGCTTATTTGGTTTTGGATTAGATCTAAAATCTTAATAACGTTGAACATAAGGGTGGAATTCTAGGTTTCAGAGACTAGCTTAAGATGTGTTCATTTAATGCAAAAATCACAAAACCCATTTCTTGCTCATTAAGATTTAGGAGCATAATTGGAATGAAATGCATTGACATTTCATAACAAATAAATTCTGGGACTCTTCAGGAAAATAACTCTACAGGTGTTTTCATCTCTCAGATGTCTCAGCCTTACTTTGTTATACAGTATGAGAAATTCTGTATTTCATTTGTTTATTGGTCCTCAGGTGCATTGCCCAAGAAATTTTGGGACATCTAGACAATTTCTTTTGGGACTGTCTAGATGTAGGCTGAAATGCTAGCTTCTTTTCTCCTGCCCACAGCATTGGCTCTGTTGGCTAGAGAGAAATCCTGTTTTAGCAGTTAAAGTTGGAAGCTTCTATACTTCAGACTTGGTCATGTCTCTTCAGTTCTCAGTCTGCTCTGTAATATGGAGATACTTACTTTTTACGAGTTTTATCATGGTTTCTTAATAATTTACATTACATCTCTGAGATTTATTCTATACTTTATGGAAAATATTTAATTAAAAATCCTTTAGGTGCATGCATGGAGTTCTTTAGAAAGAATATTGGCTAAACGTTTCAAACCTTTTGATTTAAACACATATTTAAGACTGATGTTACAGAGACTGCAGCTTTGCACCTTGCATTAATCTTAGGTTTTTAACTGAAGGTTTCACGTTTTAAACATTTGGTCTGTGTTTCTCCTCCATCCATTCTGTCTTGTAAAATACATCTCTTTGAATAAGCTACCTAATTTCAGGACAGAACTGCATCATTCTTAAAGATGCCTAAACTAGACACCAGCAGCCTGCCCAGGGCATGCGGGCAGTGGATTACAGCTTTACCCTGGTTCCGGTCCGTGCTGTCACTGCTGCAGAATCCCAGCCCCGGCTCCAGAGCAGCTCCCCACCCTGCTGCGAGCCCTGCTTGGGCTGGTCTCCATGGAGACCCTGGCCCCATGCTGTCACAGCCCCATCACTCCTGAGGTCTCCATGGAAACTGATCAGAATGATACAGGCAGGGGTTGCTGGGAAATGGAGTCTGTCATGGGCTTGATCTGGCCTGCAGGCCAGACTTTGCCCACCCCTGGTCTAGAGGGATCCTTGATTCTAACTCTGTGTCTAGATGTCTAATTTTTTAGATATTCCAATACTTAAGTCAGGGTAACTGGAAAAAAATGGATCTGGCCTTCCCTCCTGCATTTGCCAGCTCCATATTGCCTCAGGCTGCTTTGTTCTAGTATACAAATTTCCATATATATATATATATATATAAAATGACCTAATACTGATATCTGTGAAAGTGGTGGTTGCTAATCTTCAACTGATCTGGTATATAAAGTACTTCTTCTGTATTTGTTATATAATGATGAGTCATCATTAATGCAGTTAGCTGAATTGATAGACTTCAAGATCCTGGATGATACAGGGCTTCAGTATTTAATGCCTTTTTTTTTACTTCAGTCTTCACAAATAAAGTCAGTTACCAGATGTTGAGTGCAGTTGGCAGAAAAGGCAGTGAAGGAGGCAAAGAGCCCAGGCTTGTGGAAGAACAAGTGATATATCTTGTTTTTCACAAGGTTTTTGACACCTGTCTCCCCTGACATTCTCATTAATAAAGTAAGGAAATACAGACTAGATGAAATACTCTAGGTTGGTTACATAACTGGTTGGATCTTTGTGCTCAATTTGTAGTCATCAATCACTCAATGTCTGGTTGGGAGGAGGTATCAAGTAGGGTTCCCCAGGGGTCTGCTCCAGATTGGTTATTGTTTAACATCTTAATAATTTGGAGGATGAGAATGAGGGCAGGTTTAGCAAATTTGTGGATGACACCTAGGTGGGTGGAGTTGCAGACACTGGAGGGTAGGGCTAGGATCCAGAATAATCTGGAGAGACTAGAGAAATGGTCCTCTATCAAGCAAAGAAAATTCAGCCAGGACAAGTGAAAAGTCCTGTACTTAGGGTGGAATAATTGCATGCCCAGTGTCAGACTGGAGAATGACTGACTAGGTTGCAGTACTGCAAAGGAGGATCTGGGGATTATAGTGGATGAGACGCTGAATATGAATCAACACTGCTCTTGTTGCAGAATAAGCCTACAGCATACTGGGTTGTATTAATAGAAGTGTTTCCTGTAAATTGAGGGAAGTGATTCTTCCAATCTGTTCAACACTAGTGAGGCGTAACTTGGAGTACTGTGTCCAGTTTTGGGCCCCATTTGTCAAGAAATATATAGACAGATTAGAAAAAGTCCAATGCATTAAAACAATGATTAAAATGCATGAAAAGAATGATTAAAAGCCTGGGAAATGTGATTTGTGAGGAAAGTTTGAAAGAGAGAGTATTATTTATTCCGGAGAAGAGAAGACTGACTGGGGATTGGATAATAATCTGCAGATACTTTGAGGGTTGATTATAAAAAGGATTGAGACTGTTCTCTGTGGCCATAGGAGCCAAGGCTAAAAACAGTGGCCTCAAGCTGCTGCACAGGAAATTTAGGTTGGAAATTAGAAAGTACCCTGAGTACTTTCTCCAGTGCCTTCAGTACCCTCCATCCGAGGGTACTGAAGGCACTGGCTGACGTCATTGCACAGCCACTGACGGTAATATTTGAACACTCGTGGCGCATGGGCCAGGTCCCGGAGGACTGGAAAAGGGCCAATGTGGTCCCCATTTTCAAGAAGGGGAGGAAGGAGGACCTAGGCAACTATAGGCCAGTCAGTCTCACCTCCATCCTAGGCAAAGTCTTCGAAAAAATTATCAAGGCTCACATTTGCGAGAGCCCGGCAGGACAAATTATGCTGAGGGGAAACCAGCACGGGTTCGTGGCAGGCAGATCGTGCCTGACCAATCTAGTCTCTTTTTATGCCCAGGTTACGAAACGCCTGGACACAGGAGGAGGGGTGGATGTCGTATACTTAGACTTCAGGAAGGCCTTCGATATGGTATCCCACCCCATACTGG
>NW_005842830.1:663941-675219 GCF_000455745.1 Alligator sinensis
ACCCCAGGTAAGGCTGCTGGGGCCAGCACAGTTGCTGGCCCCAGCCTCCCCTACCCCACCTGGGGTAACCTGCCGCTCTCCAGAGGGCACGTAGCACAGGCACTCCCTGGGGACAAGTAGCCATGGCACAAGGTGTGCTACTGCTACTTGTCCCCGGAGAAACAAACGTCCATGCTCATGTGGACATGGCTGTAGTGCACATCCAGGGTAACTCTGCTTACCGGTTTTTTGACTAGGTTTTGCTGGGAATCAAGATTTCTGGTTTGTGGGTGGAAAAAAGAGGATTTATGACTTGCTTTTGTTGCACAGGAAGATGAAAACGAGATGCTGTATTTTCTCACCTATAACATGCCCTGGAATGTAATATGCATTTTGTTTTTGAAAGGCAGAATGAAGGAAGAAAACCCGTTTCCTTGTAGCAAGTAACAGTAGCAGCAGCCAGGGAACCGAGCCTGCTCGTTGTTCTTCTCCCAGCGGATGGCTGCAGAGTTTAATTTTGGTGTCACTTAGTAAGCAGCAGACCCTGCCCTCATCGTAAATGCCCACATATAATGCACTTTCCAAATTCCATTATCTGGCTTTTGGGGAAAAGGTGAGTGCTGTAGGTGAGACATATGGTATTTGGAAGGCTTTTATGGAGTAAAAAAAAAAAAAGCATGATATAGAAACACCCTGGATGTTTGGATATGCATCTAGCTGGGGTCATCTAGACCCAGCGCTCTTTCCTGCCTATGCAGGGGATCGGACTCGATGATCTATTGAGGTCCCTTCCGACCCTAGCATCTATGAATCTATGAAAGAACTATGAGGGTGGTCAAGCATTGAAACAGACTACCTGGAGAAGTTGTGTAATCTGCATCCCGAAAAATTTTGCAGACCAGGTTAGACAATACTTGACTGAGATGGTTTAGTCAGGGTTTTTAAGGAATCTAGATCCAACTGGGGCTGATCCAGTCATCCCCAAAGTCCTCAGGAAAAAGGCCTGCCTACAAGGGCCTTTATAAGCTCAGGCTAGACAATAGAACTGTCTGAGCAATAGACCACTTGACTGCATCTGCTGACCTGCCTGTAACCCTGCCAACCTGGTTGCCTCCTTGTTCCTACCTAGATTCCACCTGATCCGTGCCTAGTCTAACCCTTGTCTCTGTCCTTAGTCTAGCCTAAACCTGTGCCTTGCCCTGGCCTAATTCCTAAATGCACCTTAGCTTGAATCTATACCTCACTTATACCTGAATCTGAGGTCCCTTCCAGCCCTAAACTTCTGTGAATCTGTGTGAATCTGTGAATCCTGAATCCTTGCTCAACACCTGCCTCTGTTTCCCATCCCCCACACTCTTCCCCTCTTACTAATTTTTGATTACTACTAGAAAACTGATATGCAGAATTGTTCTGGAAATAAAACCTGAAACTTGTGTCCATAGAGAAGAAATTGCAGTTATCGTCTATACTGTTAATACAATTAATATTAATTCTTTTAGTTAGTATTGCTTTGGCTATTCTATGGAGACTTGCCTCATGAGATGTTTCCTGTTGCAAGCAATTACATTGCTTCACTGAATTAGGGTAAAAAATATTGAAGAATAATGTCTCATTTGGTGAGCTCAGTTTAATCTGTAAAGGAATGAAGTGTTTATTACAAATTTATTGGGATGGAACTTTGCTGTAAGCTTCCTCCCAGCAGGATCCTGCTAATGCTGCTGAGAAAGCAATACAATTATGAATCATCTCAGTCTCCTCCTTTACTCTCGGGGTGTTATCATTGATGATAATGGAAGTGTTGTCACACACAAGACATTTTACCCAGTGTGCTACAGTGAACCTCACTGTATAATGACTAATGAAGAAGTAAACTGCCAAATAAACTCAGTGCCCATTAATTTATGTAATTATCTCCTAATTTTTGTTAGGGAAATGTCTATGAAACTGGTACAATTGTTGTTTGAAAAGCAGGGTTGTGTGTCAAACATCAGGCCTGATATTCATGGGCATTTTTACATGTTTATGGGTTGTGGTACCGGGTGCTTTAATTAGTGAGCCGTGCTAATTAAAAGCTCCTGTGTGGCACATGTATCAGTGTCTCCATGCATCCCTGCACTGAAAAAATGATCGTGGGGCACTTTGAACTAAATCTCATCAAATGTGTTTTATTTCAAAGCAGCCCACTGCCATTTTGTCAGCACAGAGACTCACAGCAACGCTGAAACATGTGACACGGAAGCCTGCTGGAGCGTGTCAATTTCCGTGATCCAGCAAACTCGATTTATCAAGTCTGCTCTGATGCACTGGATTTCTAGCATGTCGGAGCAGGCTCTGCACACATGTATAGGAACCCCATGTCACTATATTGTAATCAAGTAATATTCTGCATTAGTTGGTCATTCATGAAAAAATCCACGTGTCTTTTGATACTTAAAAAAATTACATGTTTATGTATCAAAATTATCAATTAGGGGTTTTTTGCAAGGAGGGGTTTGTTTTGGTGTCTTGCATGAAATGTTGCTTTCTCTTGGTTTAGCTATTTTGCAGTATTCTAATTCCTAGCTGTTTGCTATCTTTACTCTAATTGTGGCTTTCTTTCAGTTGAGTTTTGTAAAGAGCTTTGGAATGAATTGCATATAAATCCAAAATACTTTAGTCTTACTCTATCCATTTTCTTTTATCAGAGGGTAAACCTTGATACCATGAATTCTGACAGCATTTGCTTTGGTAAGGGAAAAAAACTTTGCCTGGTATGAAAATCTTGGCATATTTAATCTAACCCTTTGGAAGTAGAGTGGAAATGTATTTCAGCACTGGAATAAGCATGTTATACTATAATTTTTCTGTGTTTGTGACAAAGATGTTTAATGCAGTTTTAGGGGGAAAAGTATGTGTGTGTCTCTGGGTGTGTTTGTATATTAAATATATTAAGCCTGCATAAAAAAGAATAATGGGACACACTCTGTTAAGTAACCTCATATTCTTACTTTTGTACCTCTTGTCTTCCATTTTATTGACTTCCATACTTCTTAAGAGATCAGCTTAAGCCAAATCTTCTTAACTGACATTCTAGTTTCCTTCATTCCTTTCAGATAGTTGGGAGATAATGCTATCTTTGCTGAAAAGGACATAAAGGGTTTCTCTTCAGCTCGACATAAAGGGTTACGTCATTAGCATGTCACTGGCTTCATCACCTCTGGAAGTGGTTCTCAACTGGGGTAACATGAGAAACTTTCAGCAAGTGGAGTAGTACTATGAGTTTCCACAAAGCCAGATTGGGAAGTGGCTTTCCCAACTCTCACCACAGTCCCTCCAGGTCTGAGCAACACGGCATCTCACGTAAACAAAGATGTGTGAGGTACACAGTGAGGTTCCATCTGGCCATAGCCCATCGTGCGAACACCTTGTTTGAGAACCACTACCATAAGGACAAGAGAATTCACTAATATGCCAGCAGAGCACATGGTATTTTTATGCCTGTGTAAAATAAAACCAAGCCAAACCAAACCCCCCACCAAAATGGTATTTATTTGACCAGCCATGTTCCCACTCAGACACAGTATGCCTTTGTAAAAAGCTCACAATCTCTTACTTTCTGTAAATTCAAGAGATAAAAATATGTTACATAAGTGAGGACAAATCAGGTCAATTTGAATTAATTTAATATTCCACTCTCAGCAATCTCATTCATATCCATTGGGAGTTTCTCAAAAAGAGAAAAAAAAGCAAAATTACACTTTATTTTGCTGTCTAGATGTCACTCCTATTCTGTTGATGTGGTGTGAATCAGGATAATTCCACTGCAACTAATTAAGAATTTATTTTGTAAGTGACAAAAGAATCAAACCTGTCTTCAGGGGAGATGATAGGCTTTTGTTTTCTTTAAACATGAGCATGGATGGGAGCCAATACTTGCAGTGTCTGCTCTCTTCTTCTGTTGTGAGAAAAGGAAAATGTTAAAGACTAAGTACAGACAGTTAAAAAGCCTGAGGTTGAATTGATTCAATCTTTGCAGGTTAGTCTGAGCTGCATAGACTGAACCAAGAAGCAAATAAACAGACATAAACTTTTGATTCCAAAAATGTAGCCACATGCCTGCAGTGGCCCAGGCCAGAAGCTTGGTGGGGGAGGGTGGGGGGCTAGAGAATCCCTCCCTGCTTGGCTGAAACAGACAGCTTGGGCCAAAGCTAATCCACCCACCCTACAAGGTGGGGTTTTCAGGGAAGGTGCAAAGCATCCTGGGATGTTTGGGGACTGTAAATTAACTTAAATCTGGAGGGAGTCTGGGACAGAAGTTCAGTACACTGATTGAACCTAAATCAGTTAAGTCTGATTACTACATCCATCCAGGTATATCTTAAATTGGTTTTGGCCATTTTGAAAGCGGTCTATGTACACTGAACTTCTGTTTTGTTACACATCTGAACCAGTTTCCCATCACTTATACTGGTTGATGTGTAATTTCTGTCTCTAGCCAAAGAGTCCAGTAAACTCCTTATTGAATAAGGAATTACTTGGTAAGCTAAGGCAGTATGCCAGTGGTTCTCAGTGGTTGGGGTGTCACCAACTTCAGAAAAGTTATGGAGGTGTGCACTGACTTAAAAAAATTAAGAACCACTGACTTATGGAATAATATTGAAGTCCTTATTGGTTATGAATAAGTATGAAGTGTTTGAGAATTACAGAATTCCAAGTGAGAAACCTTTTGGAAAGCAAAAGTTGCTTTCTGATGGGTCTTTTACAATTGATCAATTTCTTTCTTTTAAAAGTACAAACCAATTTGTTTGTACTTTTGTTGTTTTTATCATGGAAAGATTTTTGATTCCAAAGGGTCCTATTCAACTGACATTTTGCTCCAGCAGGACCAAATGCAAATGTGCTTAAAAGGAACATATGCTAAAGTTTACACGTTTCTAATTTCCTTTTTAAATAATTTATACAAATACATAGAATAAGTCGCCATCTGAAGATATGTATGAAGATAATGACCCTAGTATGCCGAGCCATCCATATACTCTGGTAATAATAAAAAAAAAGTTTGTCTCAACACACATATGCTTCAACAAAAAGCTTCCTTTGTTGAAACATAAGTAACAGATACAATGAATTAGTAAAAACAAAGAAAAACCTTTCAGATATTTTTAACTATTTGTCATAACTGAGGGTCTAATTCTGCAAACATGCACCTGAATAATTTTATTTACACAAGTGTTCTTTTGAGTCCATGCAACTACTTATGTAAACTTGGATATTTAGTTATTTAAATTATTTATATCTCAGTGAATCTAAATTGATAGTCTTGTGAATTTCTTTTCTTCATTAATATAGGCTTCTGAATATAATATATAGGCTTCTGAAGGTTTTTAAACTTTGAAGCTCTAGATACTGGACACAGGTAAAGGTGGGAATTTTGCCTGGGGTCTGCTGGTATTTGCACATATAAGTGAAAAAATGTCAGCGCCTGGCTTTAGAGGGTCTTGCTTTCCTATTCATGATCAAACTGGTCACTAGATCTGAAATCAGGAAAGAAATTTTAATTAAGGTCAGATTGGTAAGGATTGTGGGGTGTTTTGCTTTTCTGTAGTGTGAGGTACAGAAAAGATCATATCAAGACATATGTTAACCAGTTTCCTTCTTTGCCATTTCAGTGTTGGTAGTGCTCTTTTCTCCACTTTACCTGTTGCACATTGTAGAATGTTTTTGACTTCATAATGTACTTTGTGGCTGTTGTGTATGAGGGATTAGAGTAAACACTTATTAGGACTCTTTGGATACATAGTTGACTTCGAGTGCAGGAAAACGGACTTGATAGGCCAAGCCACCTCTTAGGCCTTTGTTCCTATGTTTTTGGTGTCCATGGATAGATACAGGGTATAAAAGTGTGCAAATGAAAAGAGGTTTGTACATTATGGGTTTTTATTGGTTTTATGAGTGAATGGAATCAGATGAGGTTTAACAGGGAGAAGTGCAGGGTTCTTCACCTTGGTAGGAAGAACCTTCACCATAACTACATAACTACACGATGGGTAGTGGTCCACTGGCTGGCACAGCATCTGAACTGGACCTGGGGGTTGCAATGAACCAGAAGATGAGCCACAACAGTGTGATGTCACCAGCAGGGCAAGTAGAACCCTGGCATGCATCAGCCGATGTGTTGCCAGTAGATCCAAGGAGGTGCTTCTCCCTCTCTGTTCGGAGTTGGTGAGGCCACAGCTGGAGTACTGTGTCCAGTTCTGGGCACCACACTTCAGGAAGGTTGTAGATAAGCTTGAGAGGGTACAAAGTAGGGCCACGCACATGATTAGGGGCCTGGAGAATAAGCCCTATGAGGAGAGACTCTGGGAACTGGGCCTGTTCAGTCTGAATAAGAGAAGACTGAGAGATGACTTGATAGCTGCCTACAAGTATGTTAGTGGTGAGCATCAAGATCTAAGGGAACAACTCTTCAGGAAGGCACCTCAAGGGAGGATGAGGACCAATGGGCACAAGCTAACAGAGGGAAAATTTAGGCTGGACATAAGAAAAAACTTTTTCTCCATAAGGGTTGCCAGAATCTGGAATGCACTCCCAGCAGAGGTGGTGCAGTCACCATCCTTGGACGTGTTAAAGATGAGGCCAGATAAGCACCTTGTTCAGCTTGTTTGAGCCCAGTAACTTCCTGCCCATGGCAGGGGACTGGACTTCATGATCTTACAGGTCCCTTCCAGTCCTTCAATTCTATGATTACTCACAAGGAAATTAGAAATTATCATAATTTATGACAGGTCAGTGGGACTATGCAAATACATGAAGTTACTTTTTTGAGCATTAAAAGACTCAGAAATAGTTTGCACTAATTACCTTGGTTCTATATTTTGGATCCTAAATAATATTTTGAACTGTATGTGCTTAAAAGAAAAAAACAAAAATAAAAAAAAGCCTCCTTTTCAGTTTATCTTCATGACCTTACCACACAGAAAGGGGAATGAGATGCATTTGTAATGCCTAATGAGGGATGATAAATTGTGACAAAGCATATGGTAAAGCATGATGATGTTAAAGACTCTGTCGGTTTAATACCCAGTTATATAGCACTGTCTAATTTAATCAGTTAAAAAATACAAATAGCATCTGTCATTGATGTCAAAAGGTGTGTTTACTTCTGTGGAATCTTGCTGCATAAGAACCATCAAAAACTGAATCGAACACGTGCTATAGTATCAAGCACATATAACAGAAACTAAGTGGTCAATGGGCATATACTGGTTGCAAGTCAGGTACCTAATACAATATGTTATATTTTGTATATGTTATATTATTGTATGGATATTGGTAAGTTGCCTTAGGCAGATTTGTAGCACACTCATGTTACAAAATTTAATTGCATTTTTTTGCATACATATAGAACTTAGAAGATCTGCTTAAAGATTATTCATAAATACTTGTTGTGTTGGAATGGATTTAGCTTCAGTAGTCATTTATAAATCCTGTTTTCAAGTGCCACGGAGAAAGGTGACTTAAAGTTAGAAAATTATTAAAAATCAGTCTTATAATGGAACACTATAACGAGGGCACAGGTATCCATAAAACAGGTTAATTTCTGTGTAATGGTTTTTCTCTTATTATTAGTTCTGGTACTTTTTTCTGCCCCTTTTTCCCGTCCTTATTTATTGTGTCTATTGATAATGTACCCAGCTTTTGTACTGTACATATTTTAAAAGTAACAGATTTTACATTAAAGTATTATTTCCTTCGATATACTATTGTGCTGGTTCTTGTATATGTAAGCTTTCACATTTTTAAAAATGAAGCTTCTTTTCTGTGATATATTAAATAGTACAATAAATTAATCTCCCTGGGACTTTAATCACAATTCAGTAAGATGATACTTCAGGAGACGTAAAGATATTCTCACCCTCAACATCTTGAGCACACAACACATGTTTTTTAAGTTTATAGAGAAATAGTTCCATTGCTGCTTTTCTTTTCCTTGTCATGAATTAACACATGCACCTCTACTTTTGTTTAGGTTGAGAACATTATTTGTAGCTGGTGAGCACTGTGATGTGGAGACTTTAGAATGGTCAAAAAAAGTCTTCAAGGTTCCAGTCTTGGATCACTGGTGGCAAACGGGTGAGTATTTTGTATTACTGCTTAAACAAGTCTTTTTTCCAGTGAACTTTATGGAGGTGAAGCCTGAATCTGAAAAGCAGTTATTACTAATGGATCCTTCTTCCATTCACATGAATTGACATTTAAATAAGTAGCTCCCATGCAAACATAAAGATATTTTTATAGGGTAGGCAAAAAAGTTACACACAAACTGCATAAGTGATCGGAAACCAGTTCAAATCTGTAACACAACAGAAGTTCAGTGCACTTTAACTGCTTTCAAAATGGTCAAAACCACTAGAAGATAAACCGGGATGGATGTAGTATCAAACTTAACTGATTTAGGTTACATCAGTTTGCTGAACTTCTGTCTCAGATCCCCTCCAGATTCAAGATAATTCACAGTCCCCAAGCATCCCAGGATGCTTTGCACCTTCCCTGAACCCCCCCTGCTCCTCCACCCCTTCCCCCCCTTGCAGGGCAAGTGGGCTAGCTTTGGCCTAAGCTGTCTGCTGCAGCCAATCAGGGAGGCATTCTCTAGCACCCCCTGGTTTCTGGCCTGGGCCACTGCAGGCATGTGGCTGCATTTTTGGAATCAAAAGTGAATGTCTGTTCACTTGCTTCTTGGTTCAGTCTACATAGCTTAGACTAACCTGTAAAGGCTGAATCGAGTTAACCTCTGCGTTTTTGACGGTCTGTACTTAGCCATATTGAATGGGGCTGAAGCAGTGACTTATCTACATATAGATGATGATTTCCACATATTTTCACACAAATGCCAACAATTCAGCTTGTTTTCTGACATTCATATTTAAAAAGGTTAACATCATTATCATCATGTTACAGTTTCTATGGGTAATTATTTTCTGTATGTTTGAACATATTTTCACACACAGAATTTGATACTTTAGAATTTTTTTAAGGTTTGCATTACATGCTCTGCAGTCTTTTAAAAAAAAGTATAAGATATAGTGCATGGTATACTCCTCACTCTGATCTTACTCTACATGGACCCAACCAAATTCTCATTTAAAACCATTCCCATAGAATGACTCTCATTTATTTCAGAAGAACTAGATTAGACCATAAGATTGCAATGGAAAAGAATCAAAGCACCAAAGCTTGTGCAACATTGTTTCACAAATTTTACTTGTCTCTGTCTCTAGGCTTTGCTGAACAGTTTGTTTTCCTTACTGTGAATGGCATCTTCTTATAATATCACCATTGGCAAGACTTCATCTGTTTTGTATGTTAAAAAGATTGAAGAGATGAATAAGCACATTAAAAAAGCCTTATACTTGATTGTTCCAATATTGTACGTTGTCTGTCTGTCACTGTTGGATTAGAGTTTCATAGGTGTCAGTGGGAGAAACCTGTTTGCCATTTCCAAAATGGGGAATGGATTGGGCATGAGACAAAAAGCATAGTTTAAAAACAACAGTTTCATAGCATAGGTATTCTTCCTTAGTTCTGATTTAACATATGTATAATAAAATAAGTCTTAATGGACTTGAGGCTTATTTATTAAGAGTTTAGTACTGGTGTGGAATTGGCATTAGAATGACAGCAGTTACCTGTAAGATGATAAAAATCAGTGTTATAATATTCATATTGCCCCTCCCCCCTCCCACTCTTTGCAACCTTGATAATATTGGGGGAGAAATTTATAAAATAAAATTAAGACTAATTGTCACTTTTGATGGGTTTCAGTGTAACAACTGGTACAGTTGTATGCAACTAGTACATCAGGCTTAAGGAAAAAGCTCACTAAGGTCTGAGGACAAACCTATGAGGTCCCTAGTAGGAGACTGAGCTTCATGAGAATGTTTTGTTGTGATTTTCTAAAGTTTAGAGAAATTTGATTACAATCCTGTGCATCTCTGTCACTTCGAAGAACATTTTAATAAGTGGATTGGCATAGCTGTGAAAACCTATTGATTCCTGTAGTAATAAGACTTCATTACATTACATTTGTTATTATTTTATATCCTCCAGAGATCCCTTCAAGTTTGTTAGACAGTCTGAGATTTGGAGCAGGACAGCACATCTTAGGAAATGCTGTTTGACTGCTGTAAATAAAAAGGTACTAGAAAGGTCTTATACCCCTGTGTTTCAAAATACATTTGTAAGAGTAGCAAAGAGGTATACAGTTCATAGTAATGATGAACTACTGACAGTCTAGCCTTTTGGGTTACAGTTCAGTTTTTTGGGCCTGCATCTTCTAACAGCAATCTAAGTTGCTGTTAGAATTCTGAGTCCACATCTTTTGTGTTCATAGTGGGTTGTGGATACTCAGCATGCCACATTATCTGAACTTAAGAAAGCTGTTTCAGTTCATTATTAATGACAAAGCAGTATAAAACACAGTCTTGTTTTTCTACCAGTTTTCATACATATATCTGTAAAGCATGTTACAAATTAAATAACATTAAAGATTATTTTGTGGTCCTTCTATCTGAAGGTGGGAAGAAAAGATACCTTTTTGGTTAGGTTTAAAAATAGACAAAGAGTTGACTAGGCAGAGAGACTAGGACAACTAGTCCCAATGGTAGGAGCTGCAGAAGTTGCTCACAGACCAGCAATGACGCAATATGTGGAAGGACTTAAGTTACAAGAAGAAACTCTTATTCTGTTGAAAGACAGACTTCCTTCTGTGTGTTCACATGGTGGTTTTTAATCTAGTTCTCTTTGACTTGTCATGGTAAATACAGCCCCCTCTCCCTCCATCATTATACTTTTTTAATCAAATACTTGTAGTTCCCACCCTTTAAACCAGTTTTGAGGCTCATTAGGAAATTTGTCTAAATCCATCAAGGATACTTTTGGCTCAGTTTTTTCTTTTTAATGAAAGATAACAGCCCATTAATGAAAGATTCTGGTTAGCTGTTGCTTGTTGCTCCCCATATGTATCCTAGGGGTGAATCAAAGTATCTTAGGGTTGGAAGATATCTAGTAGGGCTGTGTGAAGCTTTGGTCACTGATTCGATTCGGCTTGATTTGGTGGCTGAATCTCCAAATCTGAATCAAATCAGGAGACTCTTTAATATCTCTGAATCGAGTCTTAACACTTAGAATCGATTTGGAGAGATTTGACAATTTGGCCATAGACACAGCTTTATATGTTTTTTCTACATACTTCAAGGTACCAGGGGGCTCATGAACGCTGAGATGATGGGGCGGATGGAGCGTCCCACGGGAGTGCGGGGGG
>NW_005842831.1:0-2123 GCF_000455745.1 Alligator sinensis
TTCCTGCGCGCAAGTTCCACGGAGCCTAGCAAACTTCGTGTGAGTGTATCCAGAGCTCTCTGCTTCGAGTTGTTTTCTTCGGTTGACGCGACGGGCTCGCGTGTTTAGAGCCTTCAACCGGATTGGGCTAGAGGTTCGCGTGGAAGGAACTCTTGTCCGCTTTTCTTCTTTCCTGTCTGTAACTGCAACTCAAGCAAGTTTTCCTGCCTGCACCGCGACCATCTTCGGTGTAAGTAAAATAATCTTTAATCAACCGCTAAGCGTCCGTGCCTAATTCTAGCCCGCTGGCCTGCATTCCCCGACCCAGTGTGTCCGGGCTGCTGGCCACAGCCTGCCGCGCGCCCCCGAGGGCCTCGGACCGCTCCCGGCCCGCACAATCCAATCCTGGGGACCTCTGAGATTTGTTCTGTAGGATATCTCTTCTTTTTAGTATTTCATCCAATGTAATAGCATCCCTGTTGGGGTTGGAGTCCCATTCTCCTTAACAAGACAGAGTATGGCAAAAATGGAATGTAAAGTTAAGGCAGTATTGTTCCCTGGCAAATGGCAAATAATAGGTTATTTGCCAAACCCCTCTAAAGTTAGTAGGTCCCCATACATAGAGACACCGTGTCAAAAGTTAAATGTAGGTGTCAAAGCTTTACTATGTGACAACTCCTCCTGTACAAAGGCATTGCTCTGGGGAGGAGCAAAGGGAATGACTAAGAGAAAGATGGAAAGATTCTATAGGAAAATGATTGGTTTTGTTTTTAAAGCAACCATTTGATTAAAACTATAAGGGAAATTGAGGCATGCATCACTGTAACCTGTCCTATTTTGATTGCATGTTAGTAAAATTAAAAGGGGAAAATAGGAGTCATGATTTAAATGGGGAGTGGGCTTAGTGGAGAAAGCTTTGAAGTGGTACTATTAGATGTTGAGTTGAAGTACTAAATGTTCATCTTGTGAGCAGAGAAGTTCTGCAACCAAGTACCGTTTATTTGTACTAGGAGTCATGGCATTGTGAGAGAAAGCTTTTAAGGATAATGGTGAACTCTACGGGCACGTCCAGATGAGCGCGCACGTGCCTCTTGCCCCGCCTCAAACCCCTTTGAAGCGGGGCAAGAGGCACGTGCGGGAACGAAAAAATGTTCAGCTCAGCGCGGGGAGAAAATTAGACCCCTGGATATCCGGGGGTCTAAAAAAACTGATCCACAGAAGAGTGGAGTAAGGCACAGTCCCAGACCGTGCCAGGAGGTCAGTCCTCCAAAAGAGGTGTGAGCCAGAGTGTCTCTCTTGTTCTCCTGCTGCCTCGGCCCCTAGCGCTGTCCAAGGTAAGTGGGGTTGGAGGGGTAGCAGGGAGATGTGGGGAGCAGATCTGGGGAGTGGCAGGGGGGATGTCCCCAGGGCTGCAGGGGGTATGGACCCAGCCCAGCCCCGTGCGGCTCGCTAGTCCAGCTTTGCACTGGAATGGGTCGCAGGGCTCTGGGAGGCACGCACAGGACCCGTGCCTCCCGGAGCCCTGTGACCCACTCGGGTGCAAAGCTGGACTAGCGAGCCACACAGGGCTGGCCCAGGTCCTGCCGCGTGCCACCTCTGCCCTGCAGGCACAGCAGGGCAGAGGCAGGACCCGGCGTGGTGTGTGGGGACCGCATGCCGTGTCCAGCTGGGTTCTGCCAGCCCTGGGACCCCTCTGCTGCCCGGCTGGGCCGGGATCTTGGTGGCAGGACCCAGCGCAGCACGTGGGGACCATGTGCCAGGCCCAACTTGGTCCTACTGCCCTCAGGGCCCCTCCGCTGCCTGGCCGGCCGGGCCCATGACAGCAGGACCCAGCGTGGCACACGGGGGGACTACGTGCCAAGTCCACCAGGTCCTGCCGGCCCTGGGACTGCTCTTGCTGCCCGGCCAGGCAGCAGGAGCAGCCCTAGGACCAGCAGGACCTGTCTGGGCACGGCGCAGGAGCCACCAAGGGCCTGGCCCAGCTGGGCAGCAGAGGGGCTCTGAGGGCAGCAGGACCTGGCTGGGTCTGGCACGCGGTCCCTGCGTGCTGCACTGGGTCCTGCCACCATGACTCGGCCCAGCCGGGTAGCAGAGAGGCCTCGGGGCTGGCAGGAGCCAGCCTGGCCCCACGCCGGGGCCCCCTC
>NW_005842831.1:2133-12767 GCF_000455745.1 Alligator sinensis
GGGTACCCTGGGCAGGGGGGGCTGGGGCCCTGGTGGGGGGGCCTGCACCCCTCCTGAGCAGCCCCATCACAAGGTCCCCCACACTGACAGTCCCCCCCAGCAATCAGCCCACACCAACCCACATCCCTCTACACACACACCCACCCGCCTTCCCCCACACCCCTTCCCACCCGCTTCCTGCAAACACCACATCCCCCTATCAAACACCCATTATGTGCGAAGAAAACCAAAAGTACACATCAACACATATAGGTATTAAGAATTTATTTTATCATGATGATAGAGACACTGGTAGGCTTCCACATTGCTTTGACATTGTAAATATACTGATAAAGCATTACCCAACTGATTGCACTTGCACTCGCTCTCTCTCGCTAGATATATATCTATAGTGTGTGTGTGTGTGTGTGTGTGTGTGTGTGTGTGTAGAGTGGTTTTTTTTTTTCAGTGGAAAAACATATAAACATAGATTTTGGGGTATTTTTAAAAATGGATTTGGGATGCTGCTGCAGCAGTCCAGCTGGCACAAGGGGTAGTGTCCCCAGGTACCAAGTGGCCAAGCCCCAGAAGCTCCTGTGAGTGAGTAGCCCTGAGCTGCTTGCCAGAGAGCAGTTTTTTTATACTGCTGGACACAGCACAGGTGCTGGCCCCGGGCTTTAGCTCCCCCTGGCTGCAGATCCAGGAGGAACCAGGCAGGGTTATTTTGCCCCAAGTGACACAATTTGCTCCACAACAAAGTGCATGTCCGAGCACATGCACTGAGGCAAAAAGCCCTAGCTCAAATTTACACAGCTTCTATTTGAGCTGCTGCAAGCGCACATGTTTGCATGTGTGGATGCACCCTAATACATATATCATGTGTTGGGATGTCATGTTAAGTTTTAAATACCAGTAAACTGCATTGTAAAACATACTTTTTTTTTTTTTTTTTTTTTTTTTTAATAGCTATCATACATGGTTCCTCTGGCAGCTATTAGTAAGGGTGTAGACAGATGGACACTTGTAGCCACTTCAAAAGGCCAGGGGGGGAGCTGCTGCTTGGGAGCACACAGCAGCTGTTCAAGTGTTTATATCTGCATGATCATGTAGCCATACAAGTGAGCTAAATTGCTCCATCTTTAACCGTGCATCATCCAGGGTCAAAGTTAGGGTTATTTTTGCTACACTTATGTCACTGTATAATCATGCAACAGTTGCATCTTAACAGCATGTATTAATATTGTTTTATAATCATACAATTGTTACATCTGCCGGTACTCTTAAATTAGTGTATGCTGTCCCTATTACTAATCATTGCAATGAGACCTTGCTTAAAATCCAGTCATCTTGATTTTTTTAGATGCAAATACAGCTGCCTATACTAGGGAGGAAGAGAAGAGAGGACAAAATTTAACTAAACAACCGCAAAATCATGTTAAGTCTAGTATGACATTAAAATAACTAGCCAGTCCTCTGTCAACTGATGCTGATGACATATACAACAACAAACACAAGTCAGTTTATATTTGTAATGAATGCAATGTGGAGGATATTGTATTGGGTTTCTAAAAGTATTTGGCTCTTCCACATCTGTGCCTGTTGTGTGCTAGTTCTGCCTGATTTTTCAGGGTATTTCAGCGTTGTTCCTTTGAGAGTTGATCTCTTTAGCATGTGCTGTTGAGTGGATCAGGCTACAGTCGCCTTGCAACTGGGCTGAGTCCTACCAAGCCCAAGTCTTATTAGCCCTTTTCTCAACGATCTGTTTTCAGGACTGGAATCAACGAGTGAAGAGTAAGGCTCTTGCCAGTGCCAGTGAAATTCCTGCAGGCATAACAAGTGCTAGACCTTTTGATTTGTTATGAAATTTTGTTAAAAAACATGCACACATTTGATTTTAACATGGATTGCATTAAAAAGCTGAGTAATGTGTGCTGTGCTGTGCTGTGCCGTGCCGTGCCGTGCCGTGCCGTGCTGTAAAGGATGTGCCCCTTTAATGTTCTTAGCTTGTTTCCTGTTTCTCTTACTCTTCACTGTCAGTTTTCCTGACTTTGTTTTCCTGTTTTTTCTTTATTTCACAGTCCGAATAAAAGACTCTCAAGCAAGAAGGTAGCAAGGTATGCTGGCATTTTGTATTATCCTTTTGCAGTAGGAAAGGAATGTGCTTGCGCAGATTCAGATGTGCAGTGTGCTTGAAACTATATAGATGTGCAATATTTTACTTGTAGATAAATGAATGTTACCTTCTGCAAAATATGTAATTTATAGCTGGTTTAATTCTCATGATATATTTTAAACAGCTAATTTTAATACACCTCTTGACTGCCATAAACTTGGCTACTTCTTGAATGTTCTCAAACCTCCCCAGTCCATGTGTGACCCAAGATGGGTGGAGATTGGGGGGCTGCTGTGGAAGATCATCTCCATTCTGAGAACTCCTGGTAACTGATACCCTTCTGTCTATTATTAGAGTTATTAGTTTAGACTGAGTGAGTATTTGCTGGTTCAGTCAGTTGGGCAGGCACATCCAATCAGAAATGAGAGCTCATTAAAACCAATTCACTCTGAAACAAGTCCTCTGTTTCTGTTTGTTTCTGCTCTATTGAGTGTTGTGCACTCTATCCTGCTTAATTTCTTTACTACCTTCATCCAGACCTCATCATTTCATGGACTCCTTAGATATTAGAGTTGAGCTAGCCCTTACAGCTGAGGCTTTACATGGTTGTTACAGTTCTCTCTGCATAGATTAAGTCTGCCTTAAGGTTTGTGTACATGGGGAAATGTATCACTGCAGTTACATCAGTAGAACTCCTCTTGTGGACACTGTATAATAAAATATAGGCACCTGTTTATCTCTGAGGTTCTTTTTAGAAGAGACTTTGGTAACAGTCTTGGTAACTGTTTGTCAGCTTCAAGTCTTTCCCTTCAGGGGAGGTAGCTTAAGATTTCTTTACTCCCCTCCTGCCCCCCCTCACCCTATGTTGGCTCTATTTTGAAATTTTAAGAAAGGTACTTTTAGCTAGCTGTCCCACCTGCCCTGTTCATTTCCTGGCATTCTCTTCATTGGTATCTCCTCTAGGATTTTTTTAAATCATATATGAGAATCAAATACTTTTGTTCAGTGCAACTCAAGTGAAAGGAGGGGGTGGGAGAGAGACAATTTTAGTATTCATCTTTTCACATACATACACCTTCTTTAAATTTTGATTTGGGGGGGGTTGTTTGAGAAATGGGAGCTGGTCTTTTGAATGGTCAGTGATTTAATTTGCATTTTACAAAAGCCTGTAATCTCAGACTTTCCTAATCTGCTTGTTGCAGCCACCATCTTTGCTGGATCATTTGATCTGTGTGTCATGTTTCAAGAAATTTTCACTTTCATTGTGAATCTCTTGAGATCAGAAATGCAGGGAGGGCTGGTCCTGTCTTGTCAGGCTTCCCTTGGACAGTAGTCTTCCTGTGCTGGATTCAGTATCTCAGGAGTTCTTAGAAATCTTTTCCCAGCTGTTTTCCTCCACTGTTTCCTTTCCAGTCTTTTCTGTGGCAAACTAACCCTTCCAGGCATGATTCTTTCTTGCTAGAGAGGAAGTATGTCTTGAGTATTATTCTCTTACTTTTAAACTCTGTTCCTTAGAATCTTTTTGTCTCCTTGTGGTTTATTAGGAAACAGTTTCTAAGCTCTTTAAGGCTGCCCATTAATTTAAGAGATTTTTAACATGCTGTATTCCTCAAGTTGCTTTTTGTGTTCTACCTGCTAACAAAATCACTTGGGAATTTTCATTTTAAATTTTAAACTGTTCCCCAGCCTCATCCAACTTGGATTCTTCGTCTCTCTTCATCTATCACAGTGGATCCAAGATCACAGTTCCAGGTAGCTTTATACTCGGAACCTGGCCAGTGTCAGATTCACAAATTCAGATTTTTGGTAGTGCTTTTCAGGGGGCAGTCACTTCACTTATTCTTCTCTGTGGTGGTGGTTGAGCTCTGGTTGAGAGGATAGAGAAATTCAGCAGTACCGTGATGGTTGTTAATAATACTTCTGATTGAATGTGTGCATCTGCCTGAAGAAATAAAATGGGTTTCTGATAAAACCTGGGGTTATCTAGTTTGAACCCAGGTTTCTTTCTTTTTCATATCTTTTTTAAGAGGGATCCCTTCTCTTTAAGGTAAATACCTGTTTTTAATAACTTTGCCTGATGCTGTGAATTATCGTTCTTTCTTGCATCTTTTATTATACAACACCCATGTATTTTTCAAAGCTGGTAACATTGTGCCAAATTAGTTTCAAGCCTCAAGTACTCTTTAATATAGAACCCCAGTACTGGCTCTAGAAAGCGGAACTGATATCTGTTCAAAATATTCTGAGAATCCATTCAGTGTCTTCATTCTAAAGAATAGAGGTACTTGCAATGCAATTGTCAGTACTTGAGGATCAGGCTAAGAATCAGAATTCTGCTTTCGTAGAGAACAGAATCGCCAGGGATTCAAGTTAGGTTGTTTTCCTTTTTAACTCCCTCTAAACAACAGAAGTCATCAAGGTATATGCAGTATCATCATCTCCTGTGGCTTGGGAGCTTTATAAATACACTTTTAAATTTAGATTGCTCAATGGCTTTTGATTGTTCAAGTAGATAGAAAAAAATGGCATGTTCCTTGCCACAAAGTGTGACATGTCTGAGATGATAATCTCTCAGGAATAAATACAGTCAGTCTAAATCTACATGGGACAAATGCTAGGGAACTGGGCAAGTGTTTTGTTTTTGTTGGCATCTGCTATCACAGGCTTGCTACTAGTCTGGTAAAGGAACAATTGTATAGTTTATTAAGAGTAATACAACTAGTTCCTGCTACGAACTGTAGGCTAGGGTTCCCAGGAAAAGGAAATGCCTGCTCCTTGTTGCAAAGACCATCTGCTTCCTGGCTAATGCTGACTTGTTAACCAGCTAAGATGAGACCACAGTGTGCTTGGCACTGGGCAAAGTTAGCTCCCAGCCCAAAGAATTTACAGTCTAATTCCATGCTAAAGACCCAGGGTGGGAAGAAAAAAGTTGAAACGTGTTAGATGTCATCCATGCTTTAGGGCCACACCTACATGTAAAATAAACGTGCTCGTTACAGTGCACTGTGGGAGAAATCTGAGTGGATGGCCCAGAGTGCGTGGATGACATTTGTGCACAGTGATGCCAGCATAAGACAGAATGAATTCTGGGATACCCTGTGAAAGTGGGAGGAAAGAGATCTAGACAAACAAATTACCAAAGCAGAGTTAGGGAGTCCTGCCTGTATTATAAAGATTTTGGTGCCTACAAAGTCAACTGATGTGCACAAAGCAGTCCAGAGGGCACTGTGCTAACTACGGTGTATGGAAAGACAAATCCAGGATCTAACTGCCCTGCTAAGCAGTTACAAGCTAGCTTTTAAAAGCTCCTGGGAAAACCATAATCCACAAATCCTCTGCCCTCTCCATAGAGCTCAAAAGAGATAGCTCTTCCATTATTTAAGTTGTATCAATAATGCTGCCTCCTTTTTACCATGTTCCTGTCAAGATGGTATATGGAGCAAGTCTTCTGTGATAACACATCACTGTTCAGAGCTGGTAAATGTCTTGGTTGAGTATCTTGGACAACGTCCTTTGAAACATAATACACACGTGGACAAAAAGTTACAAGTCTTGGCTAACAATTTACTAGTCTTCATCTTTGGGAGCAAGAGTTAACGGTGTATTTCACAATAAGGTCCATTCTCTCTCTTGACTTCCCCAGTCACTTCACACCTGGTTATCGGTGGTGAGAGCAGAGTACTTTCTAGTCCTGTTGGTATAAGATGCCAGTCTTAACAGGTTTAAAAAGAACTGAGGTATGGAAAGTAAGCTCTTATCTTTCCAGATTCCAAAGGTCAAAAAGAGCTGATTTATAACTTGCTAAAGTTATAAATATAACTTTATTTAAATACAAATATATAAACTTTATAACATAAAGTTCCAAAAGTAACTGCATGTTTTCTTGTTGGCTGCTAAGCATTTGCACTCTTAACAAGCAGTCACTAATAAGGTAAAAAATTCAGTTATGAAGTTTAGGAAAGTTGAGATGTTGTTAAGATACTGGTACCTGGTGAAAATCAAGGATGCATCTTGTCATGATGAAACTGGAGGTGGTTAAAACATGCGATTAGTGGAATTTAAAAGTTTGCTTTAACTCCAGGGTAGAGTCTTGATATCTCATGGAAGAAAAGCATTGGGAGTTGAGAGAAATAAGAACAACAGAGTTGTATGTCTAACATGTAAATAAGTTTGAGACTGTTTTCTGCAATGCTGACTCTAATGTTGCTGGTGCTCTCTGGGTTGGGCTGGTCTGTCTCTGTTATAGACACTTGCATCAGACGGGCACGTTGGCTGTGGATGCTACAGAAGACCCTTACCGGGACGCCATGGAGTGTGCAGATGAGGACATCACTGACAAGGTTTGAATGCTATTTCAGCTTCATCTGTTTTGCCTTAAAGGAGGAATAGCATCTGAACGTATTGTTAAGCTCTGTTTATATGGCCATTGATTTTAGAATTACTTTCCCTTTTAGTGGAAGGAGCATGTATGTGTACTGGCTAAATCAAGTGGTCAGTGACTAGAACATCCAGATTTTGTATCTGGCTCTGTCTGACTAGCTGTGTGATCTAGAGCCAGTCATTTCTTTGCGTGTCTGCTCATTTAGTAAAGTTGGTATATTGGTCCTATTGCTACAGTGAGTAATTGAATGCTTTTAAGGTGCTTTGAAATCCTTGGGCATAAGTTTCTGTGGAAATGCAAAGTATTAATCACTTGTTATTGGAAGCTTGGCTGATATTGGATAGGTTAACACAAAGGATAAAGAAACAGGTGACTAATACAGAGCATTCTGCACTCAGCTGCTGGGTATAATTTGACAAAATGACCAGGAAAGAATTGTCCTGTTCCTGTGTTGGGTTGGGAGGTCTAATTGCTGTCTTTTCAGTGAGAATTAAGGCTGAATTGCCCAGGCTTGCAAATTTGAGTTTTGCTTTTTGGTGGGAAGTGGCTTGTGATGCCTCTTCCTTACAGTTACTAAACAATCCTGTGTTTTGTGACCTCTTCATTGTGATGACAGGAGGCTTGCACATGTAGTATTAATCTAAATAGGTGATATTGCTGGCCTGTTAATACAATGTACAGGCATTGCGGGTGTTGTTTAAAGTAATTATACTTACTCAGGAATATTGGTACAGAAAAATCTATTTTATAATCAGCTTATTTTGTGTTTCACAGTAGTAATTAAAGTGATCTAATGCCACTTTCTCTAGTATGTAAAGCTGTCTGGCTTGAAATAAGGACTTCTGTCTTTCCCTTGCCATTACTGCACAGTGAGGATATAATGCTGACTTTGTGACATCCCTGATGAGCTTTGCTGGGATGTTACAAGCAAAGGATTATATGACAGGAAAAGATGCTGGATGAAAGGAAGGAAAGCTTTTACTGGAACACCAATAGCTAAAAATAGCTGAGGGACTATGGAAAACTCCCAGTAAAATGAATTGTGGCTTGTATAAATGTGCATGAAAATATCCTTTCAGAACTGGTTTAATTTTAGCACAGTGGTTCCCAAACTTTTTAGACTCCAGGCACCCTTCTATAATACCCAGTTTTAAAAATTATTTATTATAGTCCTTGCCTCCTTGCAGAGGGGCTGGGCACTTGGGGTAGTGGGAGGAGGAGTAGCTGGGCAGGGAAGAGCCTCCACTTACCTCCTTGTACATGCTCTTGCTGTAGCACTCATGTTGAGAATCACTGTCTTAGCATTATAAGAGGAAGCTTCATGGATCAATGTGATGAGAGACAATATAGAGCGTCTAAAGATACCAAACTCTTGCATTTGACAGCACTTTGGTGTGATTATAGTATAACATAACTTATAGTAAGTCTCTCTTAAAACTTATGCTAGAGTTTTCAAACCTGCATGCCTAAAGGGCATATAAATGTATTCTGACTTCAGGGTACTGAGCAATTACATGCAGCTTATGGTAGCTTCAGTTGTGCACTCAAACTCTGCTGGATACTAAGCTAATTCTTTAAAGAGCCCAAATATGTATTTTGTAACTTAACTTCAGGCAGCAGGTTTGAACGTTTTAGTTTTAGTTTTCTTAGTTCTGAATTGACACTCTGGAGTTGGTGTAGATTTTTGCAGAACTTGTCCTTCACTCCAAAGTATTGTGTAAAATTGACTTTTCGGGCACATCTGTGGTAAAGAAAAAAATGTTTTGTGTTGCTTGATCTGATCTTACTTGGATGTTGTGTCTTAAGCTTTTGCATGAATAGATACTTTGTCTTTTGTAAACGTATCCTCACCACTTGTTGTTTATAGCATGCAGTGATTGTTTTCTTGACCACAGTGGTCACAATTTTGAGTACTGCAGCTTGGCAGGATATCAAGAGCGCATTTCTTATGGTATATTTACCATCACCTTCCTTTTATAACATATAGATTAGAACAGGGAAGTATATAGCTCAGGGGAAGGGGAGGAAGTAATTGCAAAATTAAAATGCAGATTTGCAACCCAAAGGAAAATTATTTTTTCTGATTTTACATGGTTTCTTACTTCTCTGCCAGAGGATCTCGAGTGGTGGGGAGGAAAGTGAAATCTCATCAGGTCCGTATTAAAAATTAATTTAAAATTAGTTTCTGGTCCTGTAACTGCCCCGAGTCCCTCCTCTATTGCTTGTGGTTTGACAGTAATGTGTTATTTTCTTTAAAAGAAAAAAAAGTGCATTTCCCCACTCCTTTTGTGACATTCCCCCTCCCCACCTCCTTCCACCCTCTTTGGGCCTAACAGAAAACATTGGTACAACTGTAAAACTGACTGGGCATAAGTAGTGTTCCACATTTTCAGTTTTTACTGATTTTTTTTTTTTTAAGTTATTTGGTTTTTACTGATTTACACCCATTTTTCAGTTCACTCAATTTTACTGGGTACAGTAAAATCCCTGGCATTTAACTGGCATGAGTTAACTGGCATGAGTGGGGAATGGCTGGGGATGCCAGTAAGCTAAAAATGACGGTTACTTGAGGCTCAGGTTTCCAGCCGGATGTGGAGAGGGGGGTGGCTGGAGCCGCTGCTTGGGGGCACGGGGCCCCTGGCTCTGACCCCGGGCAGGGCAGGAGGGGCTGTGGGAATTGCTCCTGGGGTGCGTGGGTCCCAGCTGCACCCCAGCAGCTCTGGCTGGGGCCCTGTGCCAGGAGCTGTGAGCCCCGCCAGGGGGGCAGGCAGGAGAGTTCGGCCTTGCTCCCTACAGTGGATGCTGCACCCAGCTGCTCCACACAGGCCCGCGGGACTGGAGCCACTGCTCAGGGGCGCGTGGCTCCCAGCTCTTACCCCAGGTGGGGCGGGAGGTGCTGGTGCTGGGGATTGGATCCTCCCTACACCCACACTGCACCTGGCCACATGCCACTCTCCCCAGCCCCTGGGCTGCGCCATGCAGGCAGGAGGTGTCTGCTACCTCCGGTGCCAGTGCAGCAGGGGTTAGGGTGCTTGGGAACAAGCAGAGCCCCAGGGGGTTTGGGGTGCAGCACTGCCCAGCAACTTCAGGAAGCTGGTGTCGGCTGCTCACAGGGCTGCTGCAGCAGGGGCTGGGGTGAGTGGGGACAAGCTGCGCCATACCCCGTGCCCCCGGGGTTCTGCTTGTTCCCATTCACCCCAGCCCCTGCTGCAGTGGTCCTGGGAGTAGCTGATGCCAGCTCCCTGCATCATGGCATGGTGTAGCCCAGAGGCTGGGGTGAGTAGGGACAAGCGGAGCCTAGGGCGGGGGGGGGCCACGGCACAGCCCAGCAGCTGCAGGCAGCTGGCATTGGCCACTCCCGGCGCCACTGCAGCAGGGGCTGGAATGAGTGGGGGCAAACTGTGCTGTGCCCCATGCCCCCTGGGGCTCTGCTTGTTCCCACTCGCAGATTCATAGATGTAGGTTTGGAAGAGACCTTGTAGATCTTCTAGTCTGACCCCCTGCCCTGGGCAGGAGAGAGAAACTGGGCTCAAATGACCCCAGCTAGGTAAATGTCAAGCCTCCTCTTAAAGACCCCCAAGGTAGGAGCCAGCACCACTTCCCGTGGAAGTTGGTTCCAACTCCTAGCCGCCCTGACTGTGAAGTAGTGCCTTCTAATGTCTAGTCTAAACCTACTCTCTAACAACTTATGGCTGTTATTCCTTGTTACTCTGGGAAGCTCTCGGGGGAACAAGGTCTCTCCCAATCCCTGCTGGTCCCCCGCCTAGTAAGTTTTATAGACGGCCACCAGGTCCCCCTTCAGCCTTCTCTTGCGAAGGCTGAACAGGTTCAGGTCCCGTAGCCTCTTCTCATGGGGTCTGCCCTGCTGTCCCCAGATCATGCAAGTGGCCCTCCTTTGGACCCTGTCAGTGCTGTCCACATCCCTCCTGAAGTGTGGCGCCCAGAAATGGATGCAGTACTCCAACTGCGGCCTGACCAGTGTTGCATAGAGGGGGAGGATCACCTCCTTGATGTTGCTTGTAATGGATCTGTGGATGCACGACAAATTACGGTTAGCCTTACTGAGCGTGTTCTCGCATTGTTGGCCCATGTTCATCTTGGAGTCAGTAATGACTCCAAGATCTCTTTCTGCCACCGTGCTTTCAAGAAGGGAGTTCCCCA
>NW_005842831.1:12863-36704 GCF_000455745.1 Alligator sinensis
GCTCCAGCTGTATCCTGTCCCTCCCTTCTAGCGTGCCCACCTCGCCCCAAATCTTGGTGTCGTCTGCAAATTTAACCAGGGTGCTTTTCACCACGTCGTCCAAGTCGCTAATAAAGAAATTGAACAGCGCGGGCCTAAAGACTGAGCCCTGGGGGACGCCACTGCCCACCTCCCTCCAGGTCGAAAATGACCCGTCCATCACTACTCTCTGAGTACAACCCCTCAGCCAATTTGCAATCCATCTGACTGTGTAGGCATTAGTACCACAGTCGCCTAGCTTTTTAATGAGAATAGGGTGAGAGACAGTGTCGAAGGCCTTCCTGAAGTCCAGAAAGATTACATCCACCGTGACACCTGCGTCCTCTGATTTTTGTGACCTGATCGTAGAAGGCAACCAGGTTGGTCTGGCAGGACCTGACCCTAATGAAACCATGCTGGTTGCCCTTGAGCATCATCCCTGCTGCTGGCCCATCACAGATGTGCTCCTTGATAATCTTCTCAAAGAGCTTCCCCAGGATTGAAGTAAGACTAATGGGCCTATAGTTGCCCGGGTCCTCCCTCTTCCCTTTTTTAAAGATGGGGACTACATTGGCCCTCTTCCAGTCATCCGGTACCTGGCCAGAGCACCATAAGGGCTCGTAAAGCTGTGCCAGGGGCCCTGTGATAACCCCTGCCAATTCCCTCAACACTTTGGGGTGGAGAGCATCTGGACCTGCTGATTTGAACACATCCAGCCCCTCCAGAAGTTCCCTAACTCGGTCCTCCCTGACCCTAGGCCTGGCAGAGTTTCTCCTGAGTCTGTCCTGAATCTCGGTAGGGGAGTCCCAGTCCCTGCTCAAGAAAATGGAGGCAAAGAAATTGTTAAAGAGGTCTGCTTTTTCCTCTGGTGCAACCACCAGATTGCCCAGCATATCCTGCAGGGGCCCCCACATTACCCAGTGCCTTCTTCATGCTCCCCATGTGCCTTTTGTTATCTTTGATGTTAGCCCTAGTTCCGTATCTGCCTTGGCTTTCCTAACAGCCCCCCTACAGACCCGAGCGGTGGAGGTATACTCGTCTTTGGTGACAGCCCCTCTCTTCTACTGGGTGTACGCCTCCTTTTTGGCAATCGGGCATTCCCAAATGCTCTTGGTGAGCCAATGGAGCTTTTGGGCACTCCTGCCCCCTTTGCTTCTTGTTGGGATTGTCACCCCTTGGGCTCTGAGTATCGTCTCCTTAAGGAACAACCACTCATCTGGGGCACCCAATTCCCCTGCTCTCCAGGACCCCAGTGCTTCTCCCGCTAATCTCCTCAATGCATTGAAGTTGGCCCTCTTGCAGTCAAGGGCTACTGCCTTGCTGCAGGCCCTTGACACCCTGCGCTGGATGGTGAATTCCATCTCTGCGATGTCCTGAATCCAAGTCGCAGGCACGAAGCAGACCTCTCGTGCCATGGGGTCGGGTCGGCAGATGGGTCCCTGTGTTCTCCTTAGGATGGAGTCCCCGATGATGAGGACCCGGCGTTTCTTCCTCCTGATGCTTCCTCTCTGTACCGTCTGTGTCTTGCATGGAGTGGCATCGTCCCTGCTGGAGGCATCCCCTTCGTCCTTCTCCACCACGGCTGCCAGGGCCTCGTCTCTGTTCCCCAGCTGTACCTGGGGAGCCTCCACCACGCTAGCCCGAGCAGCCCTGGATCTGGTGGATACCTTCTACCACTCCTGTGTTGAACGTGTCTCCTGGGGGGACTGTACACTGAATGACTGGTCCTGCAGTGAACAGAAATATGAATCAATTTTGTCCTCTGCAGCCCTGATCCCCCGCAGCCTGCTCACCTCAGCCTGGAGCTCCCATACCTGCTCCTCCAGAGCCCTAAGTCAGGCACAGGAGAGAGAGGCAAGGGAACCACCAGGCCCCACTCCCACCGGCTGCTGGGACCTCACTGAGCCTCCCCCACAGACGGGGGCAAGGGGCTACTGACCCTACCAGGAGCTCTGTCTAGGTGGAGGCCTCAGAAGAGCCCAGGGCAGGTGGCACCGCTGGGGTGGGGTCCCTAGCAGCTGCGTTCTGCGACCGCACCATGTCCGGGGAGCTGAGTCTACTACTCTCGCTTGTTGGAGGCACCCTTCTGGGCTGCTACCATGCACCCCGCCTTATGCGAACACCAGCGGAAATGCCGGTGTGCCCTTACAGAGCATACCTGTTTGCACATGGCTCGGGAGCGCAGCTCCCTGCTGGCTGAACTAAGAGGGATCCAAAGAGCTTCCCCTTCGGATCTGCCTCAGCTGCGCCGGCACCCTCTCCCCCACTTAGCTTAGGGATCAGCTGCTGCTGTCCCCTCCGCTGCCGCCACTGTTGCTGCCTGCTGCCTCCGCCACCTAGGTAAGAGGCCACATGTGTGTGGGGCACATGTGCGCTCTGCTCCCTCTGCTCCTGACCCCCAAGTGCTGACACTTATCCCAGCCCTTTTGTGCAGCGTCCCCGGAAACAACCAACACCAACTGCAGAGGGAACTAAGTCAGTGGGTGTTGGCGGGGGGGGGTATGACTGTTGCTGCTACGTGCACCCCAGGAGGGCTGTGGGCTGGGGGGCTGCACCAGGCTCTTCCTGGGGGGTGCATGCCCCTGGATCTGTGCGCTGGACAAGAGCAGGTTACCACTCGCCTTGAGCACCAGGAAGAGCCCAGTACTACTACTGGTCCCAGCCTGCAGCAGCAGTCTGCTCTTGTCCTGTGTGCAGATCCGGGGGCATGTGCCCCCCAGGAAGAGCCCAGTGCAGCCCCCCACCTGCAGCCCTCCTGGGGTGCTTGTAGCAGCCAGAGCTGTGCGCCCCCACCCCGCACCCACTGACAGTTCCCTCCGCTTGGTTGCCTGCTGCAGCCCCAGGAGCGGCCGACAGGCTGCGCCATGCCCCTCCCCCTGCCCCTTCCCTAGTCCCTGCCTTACTCCCTTCCTCCCTTACCGCCATGGGAACGTATTATTATTTTCCCTGTTTTAAATCCATTTTTTTTTTCTTTTCTTCCTCTTATCCCAGTTTGAACCTGGTTTTTATGCTTGGAAAATAAACTCTGAAAAATTCCCAGATTTTTTTTTAAATAAAAACTGAAAATGTGGAACACTACGCATAAGGTAAACATGGAGGGAGAAGAGTTACTTTTGTCTAATTTTTTTTAAAGAATTGGCAAAAGTGTTATTTGTTTAAAAATACTTGGACACTTTTTAAGGGGAAAATGGATATTGTGTCTCTTCTAAGTACCATAAGGCATAGTTGTATCTGGTGTAAATTTTTACAGTTCTGACTTCCAGTAAATCTATTACAGTTTACAGCAGCTGGTTGTCTTCTATAGACCTACAACTTCAAAGCCTTCATGAGAAAGGTGACTGGTGTAACATGATTAATCTGGAAGATGATACTCCAGTGAACTGCTTGGTCCCATATTGATATTGGGGAAATGGTCTAGGAACCAGGCTATGAAGGAGAACAAAGCATGTTTTGAAAAAAATGTAAGAGCAGCCTATTCTCAAACTATTTAAATACAAATAAAGTCAGCGAGTGTGGAGGTCGGGAATGCTCAAACAGCAGCAGGTGATTCTGTGACAATAGTTAGTGATATTATAGGAGTCAAACAAGGCCAATATGTGTTAGAAGCAACTGCCTGCTGCTTCCGCCGCCGGAGTAAATCTATTTCTCTCATGCAATTATTTCACTGGCTCCCTAGATTTCAGTCCTGATGGGGATGATTCTTGGTGCTAGGTAGCAGCTTGCCAGTGCTCTTAATGACAATGGCTAAAATGAAAGACTCCATTGGCATCTTGGTCTCCCGTCTGTCTCTCTGCACAGGTTATCTTCTTGGAGAAGAGGGTCACAGAGCTGGAAAAGGACACAGCAGCCAATGGGGAGCAGCACAATCGGTTAAAACAGGAAAATCTGCAACTTGTGCACAGGTGAGGGAGCTCATCTTGCATCCTAGGGGCAAACAGCTTCAGCATGAGTTTCTGATGGTATTCTAGAGCTACTTCCCTTCCTCTACTCCTTGCGCATGTGTGTGTGCATGTATGCGTGTGTGTGTATTTGGACTAGAAAGTGACTCTGAATGGAACCTTCACCCTTATCCTCCCTAGGGTTACTGACTGTGTGAAAGGCAGTTGTTTTTTGGGAGCTCCTGTTTTAAGTGCTGGAAGCAAGCCAGTAGAAAAGGAAGGTACAAAAAGACAGAGCAGAGTATTAAAACTTAGTAAATCTGCCTTCATTCAATGGCCCAAACAACATCCAGTCCAAAGGCTGCTGATTTAAAGTCAGCAGGCATCCAATTGCCTTCTTTGCAAGAGACCCCTTTGCTTTATCTCCAGTGCCCTGCCTGTGTGCCTTTATCTCCAGTGCTCTGCCCTGCCCTGCCAGTTTCCTGGGTCAGTGATAAATTACTGAGGATTCAGTTACGCATGCAGCCTGACAGGTGTGAGTAGCTCACCTTCAGGCAATGATGCCCCTGCATTCATAAATAATCTGTATGGAATCTAGGAGCATTTTGTCAACATAGTTTGCAAACTCTTTAGGACAGGCATGGTCACTTCTGTATGCGCACAATGCTTAGGATGATAGGGCTTTAATTCTTCCCTAGGATGCTACTACTTTGACAAATAGTTAGCAATAATACATCTAATACAATTTAGAAAGGAGAAATTACTATTTCCCCCCTACTTAGCCCTTCATTTAGTCCAATGCATTTTAACAACTGTTAAGGAAACATCTATACGTCCCACAGCCCCAAATGACTTCATTGCTCTCAGATGCTGGCAAAAACATAAACTCTAAACCTCATCTAAGTATAATCATTTGCTCTTTAATCTCAGATAAGCTTCTATCTTCCAACTCCATTTACCTTCACCACATAAAGCTATTAGAAGTTTCATTTATAGAACTGTAAGATTGGTAAGTAACAAGTGTGTCACAGAGCTGTGTGTTACTCAAGTAAAGGTTTCCTTGCTAAACTTTCACAGTAATAAGATGTTTTCATTTTAATCACTTAGCTCAGGGTTAACTGGTTTTTATTCAAATAAAGGGTTGTCTTCACATGGGGTGATCTATTGAAAATGCCTGAAACCGGTATCATATTGCTTTTGAAATGTGTCAGCATAAACTACATAAAATAATATCCCGGCAAACTTCTCAGCAATTTGTATTGAAGCTAATTCACCTGTGTGTTGCCTTGGCATAAAAATGAAAGCTAGTCTGTGCACCACTTATTCACCTGCTCCAAGAACAGGTTTGCATATTTGCATACTTAGATTAATAAGCATTTGTGTTCTAGCTTAGCATACCTACAGGCCTTCTGAGATTTCTGTGCTCTGCTGAGAACCACATGGCAAGAAAAGTCTTCTAGGTTTGGATAGGAAATACCTCCACATTTCACTTAAGAGAATTCCCTTTTGGATGTGAATTCACAGGGAAATGGGCACATTCTTTTAGGTCTTAGATGTAGTTTAATATGAACTTATTCTAAACTGGCTAAAGTTGCTTTCCAAATCCCAACATTTTGTCTCTGCGACAGTCATTATGTAAGACCTACATCACTTGTATAGGATCTGCTGAACGCCAAAGAATGTTATTTCCAGAACTGCCCAAATATCCTTGATATAGCAGAAAGGAATTTCCCTTGTGTAGCATGTGAATTTCATACTGCATTAGAAATGCAGGAGAAAATGGCAGCCAAGTTGGAAAGGAAAAAAATGAAGGGACTAGACATGGTTCAGTTCCATCATTTATTCTGTGGAGCACCCAGATTTTACACTGCTCCACTAAGGTGCAAATTTTAAGCACTCTTTTTCATAGGATCCTAGGGAAGTAGGGCTGGAAGGGACCTTGTTAAGTCATCTATCCCAGCCCCATGTTTGAAGTGGGATCATCCCTGACAGGCATTCTAATTTTCAAAACCATCCCAGCCTAGTATTCTGACTTTTCACTCCTGTTGAAACAATCCAGTATGCTGTCTGTTTGCAACAAGAGTACACTGTTGGCTCATACTCATCTTATGATCTACTGCAGTGGTACTCAACTGGTACTGCAGTGCCTGGTTAGCCTGTGGGCTGGATCTGGCTGGTGGTCCTGAATCCCATTCCTGGAGGGGGATGCAGAGGAGAGCAGGGGGCATGGCCCAGCCCTGATCTGGCTGCAAGGTGGGGAAGGGGGCATGGCTTGGCCCTGATCTGGCTGTGGGGCTTGGGAATTTGGCAGCAAGGGAGGGTGACAGCATTAACTGTCGCTGCTTCTCAGCCGCCATATTTCCCAGCCCATGGGGAGCCCTGCGGACTGGGTGCCATGACTCCATGAGCCACATTTGGCCCAGAGGTTGAGCATTTCTGGTCTACTGTAATCCCTGCTCCTTCTCTGCAGTATTGCAGTTTAAGCATTCATACCCTATAGTCTGTATTTGTGCATGCAATTATTCCAGCCCAAGTCCAGGACTCTGCCCTTGTCCTTGTTGGCAAGTTGATAAGTTGATCTTTCCTTTTAAAAAGGGTTTCACTGTAACACTGAGGCTATTCAGAGTGTGGTGGCAATCTATCTGCCTCCTTTTTTGGATTCACAATGATTCTACTGTCAAATCTAGATGCTTCAGAGTTGGTACTAAAGACCCCAGAGAGGGGAATGGTGGATTTCATGGCTGTAAAGATACCATATTTAACATTAAATAATATATATAATTAAACAATGTATAGTTTTCCATGCGTGGAATCTAATTAATGGGGGGGTTATCTTAAATTTGAAATAGACCTGGTTATGGATAAATAGTGTGCCAGTTGCTTTCACATGGTCTTTAATGAGGTGAGCCCTTGTTAGGCGTCTCTTCCTTCTGCTTTGTACAGGCACACTTCCTTTTGACATCTTACGATTTTTCAGGTTCCCTGATCACTCCCATGGAAAATCTGGTAGGAAGTAAACTGAAGAGGATGAAAAAGGACATCCCTTCTCTCAAAATAGCAGAGTGCCCGCGGGACTCTTGTGTAATGTCAGGAATGGTTAATCGGCATCTTTCCTTCTCTCTAAAGAGCTAATGCCCTTGAGGAGCAGCTGAAGGAACAGGAGTTGAAAGCAGATGAGACCCTCATGGAGGAGATCAAAAAACAGAGGGAAATTCTGAGCAAGATGGAGAGAGAAAAGAGTATTGAGATTGAGAATCTGCAAGCCAGGTTGGTCCAGCAGCCACAGCCTTGTGCTGTGCAGGTTTCCTGATATGGTTTTGTGTTAAATGCGTTTCATGATTAGAACACAGCAGTGGGTAAGTTTCCATCTTATTTTGCATCCAAGTTTATGCTGCTTCAATAATGGCTGTACAAAGTCTTTCTAACCCCCTCTTTTTCCTGCTTTATTTTTTCCCACAACTTTATCCAAAAATAGTAAATTAACCACCTCAGAACTGATGCTCAGTTTCTAGTTGGGGAGAACGTCTTATTTGGATTTAATTAATTCTGCTTACTTTTAGCCTATATATGTCTCCTCCTTGTTCCTGCTCCAAATGCATGAATAAAGACAGTGTTCACTTGAGCCATGTGAAAAGACCATGAAAGCCTGTTTGACTTTCTAACTCGAATCACTTTCATGAGAACAGGCAAAACATCTGATCCTGTTCTTAGTAGAGTCAGTGAGAGTTTTGCTAGGATCAGGTCCAGAGTGAAGGATGTGGACATGGTGAAGCAGTTCCAACAGAAGGAAGAGCAATGAAGGTAGCCCTGTCCTCAACCTGAAAGATGGCATGGGGCCTTATGGATGGAGTATTTGTAACAGCAGGCAAAAATCACAGGAGTCCAGCCACACTTAGTCAAATGTCTGCTTCTCTGTCTCCATGTTTGTCAATGGGGAGATTTGAAAATTTTGAGTTCTACTTTGAGATAGGGAGAAGGTCAGTTTTGGAGTGCTGCCTTCATCCCATCCCCATACTTCTGATTCCATGTTCCTGCCTTCAGTGAATGTGCTCTTATGATTAATGCTATAAAGTTCTCCAGTGCTGGAGGCATGCTGGTGAAATTTGTGTGTATATTTGTTGCTACAGACTACAGCAGCTGGATGATGATAACAGTGAGCTGAGATCCTGCGTCCCTTGTTTGAAGGCCAGTATCGAGAGGCTAGAGGAGGTGAGGGGGAATACTTACTTAAATGATGTTATATATCTATTTTTCTGTGTACTAAAAATAGGAAGAGCGATCTGTTCCCTGTGCCAGAGATTGGGGTGAGAAAGTGTGGATGCACATCTCTGTATTTTGTGCTAGAATATGGTATTAATTCTTTAGCTGTGATTCAGCACCTTCTTCTGATGCTGTTTCTTTCCTGTGCATATCTTCATTTCACGTCTTTGCAGTGTAATTTCAAACTTGTCTTAGGCAGAACCTGGTGTATTAGGCAGAACTTGTACTGTCTTTCTTCCAAGACCATATAACCAGTGCCATAGCAAGGGGGGCGAGCAGGGTGACTGCCCTGGGTGCTGAAGCAAGGGGATGCCAATAGGCACTGCCCAGCCAGGGCAGGATATGGGATGGAGCCACAGGCTCCCACTTGTGTGTGCAGTCCCAGGTAATCATGGGGGAGGGCGGGGCCTGTGCCTCCTGGATCTGTGCGTGAGGCGAGGATGGGCTGCCACTGCGGGCTTTGCCCTGGGTGCCAAACTCTGTTGCTATGGCACTGAATATAACAATTGCAAAATGGGGAGGGAGGGCCACTGCGGTTTTCCTTGGGAGTCATGAACTTTGGATAAATCAATCTTGTTCAGTTCACGTGTGATTTGGGTTTTTTGGCTGACAACTCTGAGCAGAAAATGCGGCTGTTCATTTATACAATAGACTTGTATGGAGTCTAGGTTATGCAACAAAGAGAGCCTTTTGAAGCCTCATCTCTTCCAGTCCTACCCTAAATATTACCCTGGGCCACAGCTCTGTCTGGAGAGACTGAGTCACTGCATTGTCTTCTTTTAAAACTCTGTAGATCTTGGTGTTGAGCAGCTTGAGCCAATGCAGTCTGAATATGAACTTCATCAGCAGTCTTCTAGTCTCACCAGAGGATGGAATGTGTTCCAACAGCCAATGCTCCTATATCTGTTGCGGGCAATTATTTTGGGCAGAGGGCCGCTTACTGAGTTTTGGCAAGCCATCAAGAGCCGCATGACAGGCAGCCCAGGGCAGATTAATATTAATTTTCTAAATTTTTTAGGGGCCCCGTGGGCTGGATAGAATGGCCTGGCGGGCCGCATCTGGGCCGCATTTTGCCCACCCCTGCTTTATATGCTTTGTATCCCTTTGTCGTACCATTTGTGCATGAGATGCTGCCCTCTTCTGGCAGATTTTATGGAAGTCTCAGTTGCTGTCACCAGAATGGGTACTCTTAAATTAACCTAGTGCAGGGGAACCCTCTTATATACTAGCCTCTCTAGCTTCAGAGCATTGAATTGTTTCTTATTCTTCCTCCCTGATCACTATATCTAGGTTCCATTGAGTATGTACCTAGCAGTGGGGATGTGATGCAAACTTTATTGACGTTTTTCTTTTAATTGCCAAATTCATCAGGAGAAAAAATCTTTATGCTAAGAACATGTGCAAGTGGGCAGAGGGGAGTGCATGGGTATAAATGTATGTGTATGATTTGAGATGTGTGTATTAAATAGAAATTAGTCATATTTGCCTGTGAGCAAAGGTGCCAGAAGATGAAATTTACATTTAGATGCCTGCATATTTTGGAGCCTCTGTTTTTTCCTGGATTCAGAGCCTTTAAGGCTCTGTAAGGGGCTATTATTAGTCTGATCGTTTGCGTAACACAAGCCACAGGACTCAACCCAGTGATTCATCTATCAAGACCTGGTTTAAAAAGTGCATTGAGGTTTGTTTGGGGGGTTTTCTGGTTTAACAGGTGCTATATAAAATGATCACTTAATAAATAGGAAACCCTACGTTTTAAAGAGTAGGTTTTAGATGTGGATTATATGTGGCTCTGCTTTTTCCTTGGACACATTTAGCCATCTGCAAAGTGTTTGTTCCTGACACTTCTCTCTTTATCACTCTGGAGTGTATTGCTGCTGCGTGCACATCTGCACATGCACTCACAGCATCTTGAACCAGGGCAGGAGCCCCAGGGGTCAGCCTGCCAGACCATGGTTGCTCCCCCTGGCTCAGTGTGTTGTGGAGGGGCTGGCTTGGGGCATGAGGGTGCTTCAGTGCAGGGCTGGCCAGCAGGTAACCCCTGCACTGAAGCATCCTCGTGCCCCAGCCAGCCCCTCCAGCATCTACATGTGCCCTGCTGTGAAGTAAATTATTTTACTCCAGCCTAATGGGGGCTCATGTAGGTGCAGAGATGTTTACTTCACACCTAATTAGTCTACTGCACAGTAAATGTCTTGTGTAGATGCGTCCACAAAGTGTTATTGCTCTTCTTTGTTTTTAGCTTAAATTGGAATAAATGTGGCTAATGAGCAATGACAGGTGCAATTATACTGGAACTTCATGAAGGAGGGAAACCCCTGCTGATAAATTGAATGTCTCCTTTAATTCAGCATGTTTGAAACAAAGATTTCCTGTTAATATAATTTCACACTTACACAGCACCTTTCATCCCAGAAAATGTCAGTGCACTTAATTAACCTGAGAGCCTGACATTAGGCATCAAAGTAGTGGCTTAACTTTTACTGAGAGCTGTTTGTTTTCAGGTGCACTAAGCAATGTGGTCATTTGTTCAAGCATATGCTGTTAAGTACTTACATTTGTGAACTTTGGTCTGTATCAAATCAAGGTGCTCCTGAAATAGCCATCTTTTACTTGGCTCTCACATTAAGGGCTAGCTGTGCATTATGCTACATTATAGAGAGGGGCTGATCTGACAGAACTTGAAAACCTAATAGCAATTTGCTAACGTCTACATGTCTAACCTTTGAATGGATTTGGTATGCTGTCCTGTGCAACCATTCATCTGAGATATGGACATTATATAGTGGTGTTTCAGAAATGCCCTGTAATTATAGCTTTGGGTTACATTTCCCAGTTAAAGCTTTTATTTCTGCTCAACAAGGATCCCATCACATCTTGGTTCATCAAAAACCTCCAAGTAAGGAAATGCCTTAGGAGGGGTTTGTATGATGTCTCTGAATTGCTATTTATCCTTAAACATCTCAGAGGTGACATCATGCTGTTTCAAGCTGAGAGATCCCTTTGATTTCATGTAACCTCTGCCTTGTAGCTGTCACTTAGGCCCCAGTCCAGCAACATGGTTTCTGTGCTGTGCAGAGTCACTAGGCAGCTATTCAGGTGCCCACATAGATGGTTTAAGACAGGTTGTCATTAGTTGTGTCAGCTAGCTACACTACTACATCTTCTATTGCTGCCGGAGCACTGAGTCTGTGAAGTCCCCAGAGATCAGATGAAAGCACAGCAGGCAAAGTAGCTGCAGTAATGTACATCAGTTAAAAGCATGTTCCCTTACTGCAATGCGTAGGATTGACCTCTTGGATTAGCAGGAGGGACAGTCCTTGCAAAGCTATGAGAGAATTCTGGTGATATTTCTGCCTGGCTAAATCTTGTTGCAGGAGAAGCAGAAATTGTTAGATGAGATTGAAGACCTCACTGCTCAACTCAAGGAGGAGCAGGAAAGCAAGAGGAAGATGGGAGACAAATTGACCCATGAGAGACACCAGTTCCAGAAGGAAAAAGAGTCCACCCAAGAGGTACGTAAATCTATGCAGTTGTCTAAACCCTTCTGCCTGTGTGTTTGTCCAGTGCCTTCAGTTACAATGGACGCACCTACAGGGGGAAGAGGAGGGGGAACTCTTGCTTTCATTGCTAGGGAACCAGGAGATGCAAACTGCTTATAGGTAAAATGTCCTTGATAATTTTGTCCTACCTTTTTGCCACTACTCAAAAAAACAAAATCACTGTAGCTTGACAGAGCCTAGTCATAAGGCAGTCGGTAAAGATGCCTTGTCGTAGCTGGGCAGAGGAAGCTGACACAGCATCTGTACTGTTTGCCCTTTCAGCTTGTATCAAAGCCATCATTTTCAGTGACATGAAAATTCATCCAAACATAATTGCGTTTACAGATATAGATATGCAATATGTAGTCCTCTGATTAGGGCTTTTTTCCCTATTCAGCAATGCCCATTTTCATCCATATTTAAGTGTAATGGAAAAGGCATGAGGATGGGACTTGGAATCAACCAGTGTTATCATAACAAGGACAAGAATGTAATAACAATCAGAACAGAACTGTGGCTGCTTACAGGTGTGAAAAGAATGTTTTACTTTTAGCTCAGTGTGTTCCTGCAGTGAGCATAGCGCATGCCCACAAGACGCATGTTAGTTTGACCCAGGTTCCTGAAGCCAGTATAGATCAGGTGCTTCAGCTGGGCTTTTTGGCACTTGTATCCAATAGCTGGTTAAATCAGCTTTATATAAAAATGCCAACAAGCCCCACTGAAGCACCCAATCTATACAGAAGCTGGGGATCCAGGTCAAACCAGCACCCTTCCTCTTCTGGTAAAAAGCTGGGGGGGGGGTGTTGTTTGTTTGTTTTGTTTCTATTTTTTCACATCTGTCAGGAGAATGTGTTCTGTGTGCTTTGCACCAACCATTCCCCCTCTCGTCCTGCCATCTCATTCAACGGTCCCCTTTGAAGCAGTGTGGAAGATCACTTATGCTTGGTGTTACAGCACTTGATCTACTCCTGACAAGACAAACAATAGGGAGTCTTTACACACAGGCAAAACTACAAACCTCTTCTTGAAAAGGGCTGAGGGTTCAGAAACTTCCCTTGCTCCAGGGGTTCTGGAAGGTTGGTTTCTCCATATTACAGGACAAATTAATGTTTGCCATCCACAGCAGAAAGGGAGGCTTTTGCCTCAGTTTACCAAGCAAGGTGGATTGTATTATAATGCAAGCAGCCATTTGGTTAAAGTATCAGGCCTGACTTTTGAGGTGATGGATACAAAACACTGCCATTTCGCAGCAGCAGGCTTCTGTTGAGGCTTATTGAAGTGGGGGAGAGTCCAGAGCTGCATGATCTCTCTAGTGCAGTTTAGTTACTTGAACTTCCAAAAACATCCATGTGCATCTGAAGGGCTTGTGTGCTCCTTGCTGTGAAATTCTTGGAACAGCAGAATAAATGAGTTGAAAGAAAAATTCAAATAGCAGCCCCACTCCATCCCCTCCTGACACTAGCTCATGGGCAGTTCTTGCCTTGGCATGCCAGGGGCTGGTGCTTATTCTTCAGTCCAGTATATTCGTAAGGATCCCCTCCCTGTCTGCAGTCACTGTTTTACAGTGCACAGTCTGAGGAGGGACAGGGAAGAAACCATCTTCTGCCTTTGGTTTGGTAATGTCTGTTTCTGCTGCAAGTGGACCAGCTGTGGTGGGTCACATCCTGCCATAGCTGATCTGTTTTATTGGGTGAAATGCATGTTGACCATTATCTCTCATCAGGCCCTGCACCAGACCCCAGGTTGGGAGCTGGGGAATCCCAGGATGGAGGCACAGAATGCTGGAAATTCTTAAGCTCCTGCTCTGCTCCGCGCCTCCATGCTGGGACCCACACTTCATGTAGAAGCGCAGGTTACTGTGGGTTCTGATGTGGAGCAGGGTAGAGTGGCACAGGAACCAGAGTCCCTGGTGCCTAAGCCTCCATGCTGGGACCTGTGCTGACTTGTGCTTCACATAGAGGCACAGGCCAGCATGGGGCAATGTGGAGGCGCAGGGAGCTAGGATATCTTCAGTGCCCTGTGCCTCCATGCAGGTCCCACGTTGGCCCATAACACCATGTGAAGCATGGGTTGGTAGCTTCCCTGCTTACCCAGATGTTTCCTTGGAGATCCCTGGCACACATCTCTGTAAGTGGGGAAAAGCTGGGCAGGCACTCTGTGGGTTTGAAAGGTCCACTTCTGCCTGGAAATTCCCACAGTGCAAAGGATCAGGGCCCCTCAAGACTCTGGAGCAGGTAGCTGGAGAGCATGGGCAGCTCTGGGCTGCTTGTGCTCTCCCACCATAAGCAAACAGATGTCTGCCACAGTAAAGTGGCGCAGATTGTTACCACTTTTTGTTGCAACTACAAATCTGGGCATGTGGCACAGCAAAAGGCAGGGACATCTGTTTGCTTTTCACTTTGTACTGCCATGAAAATGTTTATGACACCATGAAGGCAACCAAAGATTACATTTGCTTCCACCCTTAGAGATGGCCATTAATCCTGCTATCACAATCTTCTGGTAAGAGGATGCTTTCCCCTGTAGGGTGTAAGTACAATGGTAGTCAGGCCACCTGTACCTCACTGTTAGCTTCCTCATATTCAGGGAGTGGATTTGTTTGATTGTTCTGCCCACTGCATTAGTCTCCTTTGTTCTGTTGCAGCTGATTGAGGACCTCAGGAAGCAGCTGGAGCACCTGCAGTTGTTTAAACTTGAAGCAGAGCAGCGAAGAGGCAGAAGCAGCAGCATGGGACTCCAGGAGTACAATAGTAGGACGCGGGAGACAGAGCTGGAGCAAGAGATCAGACGGCTCAAACAGGTAGTTGGGACTGGGGCAGGGAAGATGAGTGGTTCAGCCAGTAATGGTGACAATGCTCAGCTGAACAGTACAGCTGATGTTCTTTAGGTTTACCCTTGCTAACTGGTGCAGACTCCTCATGAAGCACAGCTGGAACAGTGTTGGGGGTGGAGGCAGGTTACTGCAGAGAAATTCTTTCCTGGAGTCACAGCTACCACATGGGTTGGACCTAAAAGCAGCTTGTGGTCCCAAGTCAGAATCTCCTAGGTTTGCTCATGTGCATGATGGTCCTCGCAGGTAGACTGGGTAATGTGAATACATTTAACTGCAAGGGAGTGCCTGGATTTTCTAAACTGAATGGGGGAATGCAGGACCTTCTCCCCATGGAAGCAGTGATCTGCCTACCCAGCCATTCAGTATCCTGAGGTGGTGGATGCATTCTGGGAATGCTATTTTCTTCCCCCATTGAAACAGTTCAATCCCAGATCCATAGCAGAAATACAAAAAGCTGTAGAATCCTTCTGATGTGTCTTCTACTGAGTAAGGCCTCCCAGGGCTCTGCTGACTTGGAAGTGAGTCAGGAGCCTGTCTTCCTTCTGGTTCTGCCACCCAGTCCTAGGACACCAGGGGCAAGTTGCTTCCCTTGTCTATGCCTCAACTTCCCCATCTGCAAAATGAGGATAGGACAGAACCTCTGTAGAGCACCTAATGCTTGATAGATTTCTCACACTGTAGACATGCAAATTGTTTGTATTGATTTGTGGGTTTTGTTGTGACCAGGATAACCGAAACCTGAAGGAACAAAATGATGAACTGAATGGACAGATCATAAACCTTAGCATCCAGGGAGCCAAGAACCTCTTCTCAGCTTCATTTTCAGAGTCCCTAGCTGCAGAAATCAGCTCGGTCTCCAGAGATGAGGTATTTACTGTATGGTGTTGACAGGAGGCTTATCCCTGTTTACCTCAAACCCCTTTGTTTTTAGGTGGATTGATGTATTTATGTAATCCATGCTCCTTGCCTGTGAGCACCTAGTTAGAGCTGAAATGCCCTCCATGCTCGCTAACAATGTAGAGATCTACTGAAAGCTGCCTAACAGAAGAAGGCAATGCTGTGTCATAGGGATGCTGTTCTACAGCTCAGCTGCTCTTGGGAAGAGAGATTCTGGCTGAGCTGCTGCCTTCGCACATTTCTGAAGAAAGCCATAACCTATCAGGTGCTCAGATGCTGTTGTGGGGGGACCATAAAAGACCCTACATTGGTGGGGGGAAAAGGGGGAGTTTATAGCCAGAAGATGGTTGTGCTTAGGCATTGAGAAGGTTATGAGTTCTATTGGACTTTGTGCTGTATAGTAAAAGGAATTAATCTTGTTAGCAGTAGCCTTTGTCGTATAGGAGTTGTGTACATGCTTGGTGTAAACTCAGAGGATGGTGGGAATCTGTTGTGTAGGATGTCTTTCTCGGGGCAAAGTACTTATTTGTAGTGGCCCCTCCTGGATCTGTCATGTTTGTTGTTGAGCAAGCTATCTATGGCTAGAGATTGCAAGGGGATACTTGCTAAATGTCCTGGACCTTTGGCCTGTTAGTTATTAATTAGGTCCCTGCCCTTCCTCCCTACAGCTAATGGAGGCGATTCAAAAACAGGAAGAAATCAACTTCCGCCTCCAGGATTACATTGACAGGATCATTGTTGCCATCATGGAAACGAATCCATCCATCCTGGAAGTCAAATAAGGAGGCCACAAGCTGCAGACTCTGTACTCGGGATCTGGTGTGGACTTAGTGCTCTGAGAGGGGAAAAGAGGCTTGCAACACCTTTGATCTTAATGAAGGCACAAGAAGCATCACTTCAGATCATTGGATGAATTAATCCAGTGGACCGGGGGAGAAACAAAAACAGCAATGAAGCCGTGTTGTTTGACTCCGTTACTTAAAGACCCTTCCTGGCTTTGAGGGGTAAAAAGGGAATCTGGAGAAATGCAGGCATAGGCAGAAGAGGAAGGGGAAAGAAGAGGAACTGCCACCCTGCCACTGGAACATATCGAACACTGGGGTTGATAAATGGCTGCTAACAGGAACTGTCTAAACCATAATCCTGAAATCCCTATTGCACAGGTGGGGACTGAGTTTGAAAAGAGTTATCCAGAACCTAGGGCCATAGAGAGATGACTCCCATTCAGCCTGTTATTAAGAGAAGATGCTAATGGGATGGAGAAGCTAGCTGACTGAATTCTGTGCCCTGTCCCACTGACACACCTACTTTGCCGAAGTGTCCAGCACATGCTCACTAAGGCAAATCTACCAACAAGAAAAGCTTTGTCCCAGACCTGTATATTTTTTTTTTTTTTCACTCATAGCGGGAAGTTCCTTCTTCAAACAGCACTGCTAGCACCTCACTCCCTGGGGCTTGGCCCTGATGGGTTCTCCATTTAGGTGGTAGATGAAAAGGGAGGAGTGGCCATCTTTTGTAGACCATTGTTGGAGCCTGATCTGTGCCTCTGCACTTGTGTTTTGTTCTGGCTTGGTGAGATGTTACATTGCTCCATCTTCTTTGGAGCTCACTGTTCAGCAAGCTCCATCCCATGTGTGATTCACTGGGGTGGCTTTTACCACATTCCCTTTCTCCTTTTGGGACAAGTTCCCCAAGTATCAGATGTGAATCCCTATGAATCAAGCCAGTGGGGCCTGAATTGAATGGGCCTGCGGTAGGGCAACAAGCAATGGGAGGGATAAAAGTCACACAACCATGGATAGGTGGACTCTCTACCCTTCCTTCCTGTTGTTCCCTTCAGGGACTGAAGGCAGGGCTACAATCTCTCCCAGCTTTATTAGTCAGTCCTAGAGCCAGCCTGGCAGCTGGCATGTTCTTCCCTGCTCCTGCTTCTGTTTGTATGACTCCTCCTTACCGTGGAGTACTTTTATAGCCTTAGTATTGCTGCAGCAACAAATGGGCGCACAGCACCTTGAGGCAGTTGCATTCAGGCAGCCCCTTGTGTCAGAGAATAAGCTACAGTGAAGAGAAACAACATGAGCCATTTGAACACTTATTTCAGGCCCAAGGATTGTTGTACCATGGAAACTGTCGCCTATGCCTGAATGTCGCTTCAGAATGAAAGTGGTACGGTCTATGGCAATAATCTTCTCTGAGATGGGCTCTGCTGTTGACGCTCACAGCACTGGAGGTGGGGCCCTTGCCAGGGTATAGGGCAGAGCCCTGGCTGGCTCTTGCCCGTCCTCTTCTCACATCCCTGTGCTGCCCTACCTTTGGTTTCACCCTTGCATTAATCAAGTTTTTGTTGGTCTAAACCAGGAAACTGCTATTATTGTGTTGACTACTTAGACAACTGAGTTTACCTGGAGCCTGAACCTTGTGGTGGGAAGGGCATACAGCTCGCTGGAGACTGAAATCCACGACCGCTGGGAAACAAAAGCCATGTTTGCATCCAGCACATTCAGGCTCACTACTATGAAAGGCCATTTTTAAATCTAAGGGCCTTTCACAGTGCATTGCATAATAAGTAAATGAGGAGTTGATTAAAAAGAGCCTTTTCTTCTGGCTACCAAAATAACGTTAAGAAGGGTAGAAGCTCCTGAAGGATCTGGCTTCTGTTACTGAGGTGTTTTGGCCCAACAAGTTGGGGTGGGGGGTATGTTTGTGAAACTTAAACATAATTTTCTCCAAGTCAATATTAAATGGTTCCTCACAAATACACTTTTCCTGTAACAAATAGCTGTCCTGATTCCAAGCATAGTCACATGGGACAGACAGCAGGTTTCTCTTTTAAAATACGGGGCAGTTTTGTTGTTTTTAAATCAGCCAGTTAGCTTTTAAAGGACTTGGCTAACTGGGTTGAATGCCAAATCTGTAGTAATGTGTAAAACTTCTGCATCAGTACCACACTTTACATGCATTCCTCATCTTTAGCACTAAAGCATCTGAGTTTGGCAAGTGGCCAGCTCTGTAGCTGCACTCCTCACTCCCCTGTAAAGCCTGTTACATGCTCACAACTACTGAGTTATCCTCTCTTCCATAGTTTTATTCCTTAGATTGGAGAGTAAAAGCACTTCACAGGGCACAGGACAGCACAGAACCATATTCATGGTAGCCTAGAGGATGTCCCAGTGGTGGGAGAGGAGCCTGCCTGGGGATCTCTGTGAGCACCCTAAGCAATGTTGCTACCCTGACTTCTCTACCACTCCATGATACAGAGCCAGCTTTCCGGGCACCTGTGCAGTGTATTCATATTTATACAGGTTTGACTTTTGTTTTAAAGTCTGTAGTCCCTTGAACTGGGTAAGGGAAGTGCCCTTTTAAGAGGGGCAAAGAGGAGGCAATGCTTTCAACTCTTCTGCCAGGCAGGAGCAGGATCTCCAGTCCCCTTTGGATGCTCTGTGAAAACACTTTCCTGAGGAGGCTTCTGTTTGTAAGATCTGCTGCAAGAAAAGGGGTGATGTGCATCGAAGGAGGGAGCCATGTTCTCTCAGCACCAGGGCAGTGAACCACCAACACCCACCTTCCCCCTCCTGCACCCTTGTGTAGCATACCCCAGCAGACCAAAAGCTCCTGTGCACTTGGCAGTGCTCTGAGCTGTCTCCCTCGCATACATTTCGCTCCTCAAGTCTGTGGGAAGAAGCCACGTACTGTACATTTCCAGAGAAGCTTTGGGTGTAAATCAGTGTATACTTGGAGAGGGAGATTTTTCTATCTTGTAGAGTAGGTATTTTTATAGAATGAAGGTTGATCAATTTTTTTAATACTTTAAAGAAGAGAGAAATGTATCTGTGTATACACAAATATTATATAAATATAAATATATATATATATGTATAAATATATAAATATTGGAGACCTGCCTTTCTTGACTTGGGATCATGTATCCCCAGTTAAAACAGTCTTTTTTTTTTTTTTTTTCCTGTTGATCACTCCGAGGTACTGTAACTGTAAATAATCACCAGGAAAAAAGTTTTAAACACAAAAGCACTGACTTGCACACTGACAATGCTTTAAATTCCCAAGGAAAAAAACTGTACTTCCCAATAAAGTTGCGCTCTCCCTGCTGGTATGTGAAGGAAACTCGAAACGAGGCAAAAACAGTATTGTCTTAAATGATGTATTGATTCTTGTCAAATTAAAAGCTGTTACCATTACTCTTCAGAGTGTTTTCTCCTTTCTCTGCTTCCCCAGGAAGGAAGGGATGGCAGAGGAGGGAAGGACTGAGAGATGTTTTCATAGCTTGTCATTGCTGACTCAGGCTTTAAAAGCAGGAATTGTGTGAGCACTGCAAAATCCCCAGGAACATCGGAAATGAAGCCCTTCCTCTGGGCTGGTAGATTCTTCAAGGAGTTTCCTGTCAATGGTGTTATAGAAACCCCAGGAGCTGCACAAGGTATTGCCATGCAGAGATCCCTGTTCAGACCAAATTGTCTTGCTTCCCTGGTGTGACTCAGGAATAGCTGTAGACCTCACTGGGATCCCCCTTGAGTAACCAAGAACAGGGGGAAGTCCTGTTCTGCACCACTGACATGAATGGCAGAAACAGGATTGAAGTCTTGGCCCTCTGATCTTCAGGAGGGCAGACTTCTCTGAGCATATTTCTGGATCCCATGTCATTCATTGCATTGCCTGATAGTGACCCCTTCTGGTGAAACCAGGGTGTGATTCTCAGTTGTTAACCTTTTTAGGCTTAAGGCACACTTGGAAAATACCAGCTCTTAATTTTCACTTTTTTTTGCTGACAGAGAAATAATAGCACATGGATTCCTATTTGAAATCTCTGGGTTTATTTTGTGATTCATATACTGCAACATTCTAGTTGAGACACATTGGTGTAATGTAAAGGAGAAAGGGGAGCTGTGTGACCAATGTTAGCCATACTGAAAGTTTCCCTGGACCAGGCACTCCTAAAGAGTGTGTTGTGGAGCAGCAGAAGTGTGCCATGAAAAATTATACCCAATCAGTGTCAGATCCAGCATGCAGAGCAGCAGCATTTAGCCTGTGGGGCTCCCCATGGATCCAGAAATTGGTGGGGGAGTAGAGACAATTAAACCAGGCCATGACTCCCCACCACCAATTTTCCAAGCTCTGCATGGTGGGATCAGGCCCACAGACCAGATCTGGCTTGCAGATTGACCTGGCACTGCTCATGTGGTCTGTGGGGCCAAAAGACTGGGCTTGGGCAATGCTATGTAAATCTTATATAGACATGCAGACCTTTTTGGGTGCACAAGTGAAGTGTGCTGCCCATTTTATTCTAGAAAAAAAGTGCCCCCGGTACCAAAAGTTTGGGAAATGCTGCCCTAAGTCAATCTCAGGATATCACAGCTAAGGTTGAAGATAACTTGGGCAGTTGCAGGTAAAAGCAACTCTAAAGGCAGTCCAAGAGACAGCAAAATGGGGAACCCGGAGTTTGTGTGGAGACAGTGGCCTGGTAGGAGGCCAGGTGCTTGGATGATGGGCACAGAACAGCCTGAGTAGGTGGCAGTGCTATCCAAGAGCTAGGCAAGGTGAATACAAAGGAGGTAATGGGAGACTTTAAGGTAAAAAGCATTTATCTTTAAATTCCATTGAAATTTAGAGAGTGTCAATCTTTTTTTTTGCAATTAAAATGCCCCACCCCCAATTTATGGTTCAGTACAAACAGCAATGCAGCAGGCTATTTCTGCAGATCTTGACTCTCGGGAGGCATCCTATTGAAGTCACCCAGTTAGCGTGTATATGTAAAAGCAACTCTGGTGAGTAAAGCTTACAGAAGTGAGCCGGGTGTTTGTACAGTTGAAGTCTATAACACATCAAGAGTGCAAAAGTTCTGGTCATGACAGCAGGTCTAACCACAGGGCAAGGGGGTGTTACAGGCAGCCAAGATAGCTATTTTGAAGGGACACTGTCAACTAATCAGATTTGGACCTAACATTTTATTCCCCCAGACTTTTTTAGAAGCAACCGTAGAAGTGGCTGTAACTGAAAGAGATGAAAGGACTGTTTCTAGTTAGCATGCCCTGGAGTTTGGGCTTGAGCTTTAGACTTGGTAAGTACCCAAGGGAGCATAGGCAATGCATAGGAGGACCTTGGGATTGAGGGGTGGAACACATGCTCCCCCCCCCCTTGCAATTGGCCACTGTCACCAGCTTTTGCAAGTGGTTGCCACCACCACCTGCCCCACCATTGCCAGTGTCTGCAGGTGGTCCCCACTCACTGCTTGACGCAGATGCTGTTTCTGGTGTCTGCGGGTGGTCCCCGCTCGCTGCTTGACGCTGACGCCGCCACCTACAAATAGTGGCCTCCCAGTCTTGGGAGACACTAGTCGTTCCTGCAAGGGAGTGGTGGTGTCCAGCTGAGCAGCCCTGTGTCTGGTTGGCTTCAATCGGGTTTGTTTGGTTTTGGGGCTTTTTTCCCCCTGTTGCTGTTTGTGGGTTTGCACCCAGAAGGGAAAAGGGTAATGTTTTGAAACTGCAGCTTTGGAGAGGGTCCAGGAGCCTACTATAAGATTTTAGATTTATGGGGAGGGGGTTAGGTGTTTGGGAAGGGCTTTTTGATTTTTTTTTTGTCTTGATTGTTTCCCACTGGATTTCAAATTGACTGTACAAGCCTCCTTATTAGTGTTCAGGCCTTAACATTTGCGTTTCCCATCTTATGATCTGTGGAAAGTTGATGTTGCTTTAGCACAGAAGTGTTAGCACAGTTCAGAATTTCTTCTCTTGTTCTTTACGCACAGAATGTTTGTGGTTATTAAGTTGGCATTTAATGGCCTGAAGCAAGCACTTAAGGGTGATTAGATTTTTTTTTTTTAACTGATTTCACTTCGGCACAGAGCAGCGTACCAATGTCTAGACCAGTGACAGGGAAGCCACAAGTGTTTGAAAACACAGGGTTGTAATAGAAACTGGCTTGTAAGCTTATCAGCAGGTGCCAGTGGCAGCCACAGTAAAAGCCTTCTGGCTTCAGGAACTCCATGCAGCCCAATAGCTATCAGTTTCTTCCCAAGCTGCAGAACATTTATAACCTGCTTGCAGAGTCTCTGATGTGAACAGTGGGCTGTAAATTGCACTATGCTGTTGAGCTCTGCCAGGGTTGGTGTTAGGCCAGTGAAAACCAGGTACTGGGCTGACAGCTACTGGGCTGGCCAAGGGCCCCATGGTATTGTGGCTCTGTTCCAGGTTTCACTATCCTTGTTGGAAATTAGTTGGATATTGCACAAGACTGGGCTGCATCTAAAGCCTGAAAAGCTTAAACCTTGAAACAGCTAGTGCCTTTGGCCTATGGCACATGCTTTCTGTGAGAAGGTGATGAAATTTGCATAGGCAGCTTTGAAACATTCCCCCACCATCCAAAGTTTTCCCTATCCTGCTTTTTTATATGGTGCCTTCTCCACCCCTGGAGCCGCCCCATGCGCTATACAGGACAGCACTGATGAAAATGCAAGGGAAATTAGGTGCCACTGACTAACTGTCTGGGCTCCTTGGGATGAAGATAATCTTGCACTTGAGGTCAGACAAGTTTTTCCAGTCTTGTGCTGTGTTCCCATTCTCTCAGGTGGGAAAAATCCTCTCTGGGTTCCCCTCAGGGCCAGCCAGGCCAAAACAGATCAAAACAGGCCTGGATATGGACCAGGGGTGGGCAAAATGTGGCCCGTGGGCTGAATGCAGCCCGCCAGGCCTTTCTATCTGGCCCACGGGGCCCCTAAAAAAATTAGAAAATTAATATTTATCTGCCCCTGGCTGCCTGTCATGCGGCCCTCGATGGCTGGCCAAAACTCAGTAAGCGGCCCTCCGCCCAAAATAATTGCCCGCCCCGATGTAGACACTGGATGGCAGAGGGAGGGGAGAGGTTGGAGCCCTGAATCATCCTGCTTTATTAACAAAATGCATTTTCCCCTTCAAACCTTCAGATCATACCTGTGCAGTAATTAAAGCTGGAGAAGCGTAGGCTGAGTCTGCAGCCTGCAAAACAGCAGCATTGACTGAGATCCATTCTTGAGCCAGCCAGGGGCAAGGGAGGCTCTAAACCCATTTGTTCCTTCCTGCTGCTTTAAAGGGGTTGATTTGAGAACATCATGAGCTTCATGTCATCCTCCACATTTTCCCCTTTAAAGGAAAAAACAGTGGGAAACTGCAGGTTTCCCCTTGCAGGCTGGAAGGCTTCTAGCCTGCAAGGAGTGGCTTGGAGCTGGGGATGGGGGCGATTGGAGGTAGGGGGTACCACGTGCATGTGTGCAGTCACACGCATGGCTGGCATACAGCCAGGCAGGATGGTGGGAGCAGCCCTGGCAACTGCATGCAGGTAAGTCTATAGGGGGCTGGGGTTGAAGGGCCATCTGGGGCACTAAATGGGGTGTGGGGGGGGGGGAGTGGGTACCTACCAGTGCTTG
>NW_005842831.1:36774-63926 GCF_000455745.1 Alligator sinensis
GTGCTACAGTATGGGGCTGGGGCTGCAATGTGGTCGGGAAGATCAGTGCAGCAGTATGAAGCTAAGCATGGCTCTGGCCCAGGCCATGCTGCAGGCAGCTGAAGGAGGGTGAGGAGCTCCAGGCAGTCTCTGTCCCACCTGTGGTGGTTCCCATTCCTGTGGGTGGCAGCAGAGCAAGTCTGGCCCTGGCGCAGACTGGAGGGAGGAGGACTGGCACCCCAGACCCCAGGCAGTGTCTCTCAGCCACACATGGCCACCCTTGCCCCTAAGAGCACAGGCACTGGCTCCTGGTGGCCCAGTCATGCAGCTCCCTGCTGCCCCTGAAGGACCCATACCCCCTCCTCCTGCTGGAGTCCTGTGAGTCCAGGTGGGGCAGGGGGCAGCTGGGGGACCCCTCCAGAAGGGCTGGGGAGGGTGGGAGGCTGCGGGTCAGGAGGGGCACTGGCTGGGACGGGGGGCTTGCAGGTTGGGAGTGAGGGACACTGGCAGGGCTGAGGTGGGGAGGCTGTGGCTTGGAAGTGAGGGGCACCAGCATATCAGGGCTATTCAGAGCCACAAAGCAGTAGGGGGGCAGCCACAGCTGGACCTGCATCCTGGTGAGTGAAGGGGGCAGAGGGAGCTCAGATTTTTCCATGATAAAAAAACCAAAATCAAATATGTAGGTATTTAGAATTTATTTTAATGATTAAACAATGATTGCTTTTTCCCCTAGACCAATACAGCTACAACCTGGATACCTTTTAATGATTAAGGCACTGGCAGGCTTCCAGATTGCTTTAAATTTTTAAAAACATCCATGCGTTCAACTGATATAGAGATATCTATATATCACTATATGTAGTGTGTGTGTGTGTGTGTGTGTGTAGTGGCATTTCATTTCAATTGTGAAGGATAGATTTGGGGGGTATTAATCGGAGAATCTGTGGTATTTAAACAGAAGACCAGGATCCCTGGAGAGAACTGAGGGAGGATTTGATAAGTCTTCAAAGACCTGAAGGGCAAGTGTAAACAGGAAGGAGATGTGCTTTTCTCCGTGGCTGTAGGGAACAGGACCAGGAGCAATGACCTCAAACCAGTGGAGGGAATTTAGGGGTGGGATTTGGAAGAATGTTTTGACTATGTGGGTGTTCAAGCATTGAAACAGGCTATGGTGTGATCAGAGTCCTGCTCCTCCACACCCACTAGGCAGGCTGTACTAGGGGGACTGCAATCAAGATGAGACCATCCCAGGGGGATAGTGAGATTACAAACTGTACTATGGCTGCATGGGTTAGTTAAAGGATAAGGCGGTGATTCCTTAACCAGAGCACCATGTCACCCTGGGGTGCCTTGAAATCCTTTCAAGGGTGCTGCAGCATGCCACATAATGTTAGCACTGTTAGGTGTGCAGACATGATTCACAAGTTAACCCAGACATTTCAAACAGGAATCCAGGATGTCAGTAACATTCTCAGCTGTTCTTGCTCTGAGTTCTTTGCAACAGAAGAATTGCTCTATTAGTTTTCACTTGTTTTTTGACTACAGAAAAATAAGAGCCGGCATTTTCTGAGGAGTGCCTCGAGTTGCATGAGGGGTGCCTGGAGGCTAAAAAAGGTGAAGAACCAGTAGGTTAAGGTATGCTTGTGAAAGCTGGTTCTTTCATAATCCTTCAGGATGGCTTTTGTAGCAGCAGCGCTGTGGGAAGTACAGTAAAGAGTGCCATTTCAGAGGGTAGCTTTCATCTTGAAGGGGGTGTACTGGAAGTGGGGCTCTGCTGTGGGTGGGTAGCTATTCTGATTTCATGATGGGAAAGAGGTGGAGGCACGGTTCTGGAGCAAGGCAGCCTACTCCCATGGGATTGTGGAGGCCTCCATCATGAGGTCTCACTGACTTCCTACATGATCTTGGGTGAGGGACTTATCTCCCATCAGTAGACTGGGGCAAGCATGTGGCAGCTTGATGCTCCCTTTATGAAAAGCTCTACAGTGAAAACCCATGCTCTGCTTTACTGTGGTGTCTTTTCAAACTGAAGTTAAGAAGCACTGCATGTTTTCATAGATGTTTAGGGTCGGAAGGGACCTCAGTAGATGGAGTCCAATCCCCTGCCCTGGGCAGGAAAGAGCACTGGGTTCAGATGACCCTAGCCAGGTACTTGTCCAGTCTCCTCTTAAAGACCTCCAGGGTAGGGGAGAGCACCACCTCCCTTGGGAGCCCATTCCAGATTCCGGGAACCTTTACCATGAAGAAGTTCTTCCTGATGTCCAATCTAAATCTGCTCTCTGTCAGTTTGGCCGTTGTTTCTGGTTATCCAAAGGGGAGCCCTGGTAAATAGAGTATCTCCTATTCCTTGCTGCCCCCCTTCCCCCCGATGAATTTGTAGATGGCCACAAGATCACCTCTCAGGCTTTTCATGCAGAGGCTGAAGAGATCCAGGTCCTTACCTGCAGGCCCTTAACCGTATGAGTAGCCCTCCTCTGGACATTCTCAAGGTTATCCACATCCTTCTTGAAGTGCAGTGCCCAAAACTGGACACAGTACTCCAGCTATGGCCTTACCAATGCCACATAGAAGGGAAGTATCACTTCCTTAGATCTGTTTGTGATGCACCTGCTAATGCACGATAGAGTGCAGCTAGCTTTACTTATCACTGTCACATTGACGACTCATGTTCACCTTGGAGTCTACTATGACTCCCAAGATCCCTTTCTGCCACTGTGCTACTTAGAGGGTCATCTCCCAATCTGTATGTGTGTTGGTGACTCTTTCTCCCTAGGTGCAGTACTTTGCACTTAAACTGCATCCTGTTCTGTTCTGCCCACTTTTCCAACCTGTCCAAATCCGCCTGAATCCGTTCCCTCCCCACCTGTGAGTTTACTTTGCCCCATAATTTGGTGTCATCCACAAATTTGGACAGAGTGCTCTCCATGCCTTCATCCAAGTCACTGATGAAGATATTGAACAGCACTAGTCCAAGGACCGAACCTTGGGGGAGCTCCACTGCCCACATCTTTCCAGGTCAATACTGACCCAGTTTTCTTGGCCGGCTGTGTAATGGCGAAGCCCAGGTTGGTAGGAATCGCCTTGTGCAACCCTTCAACAGTCCTTGCTATGCACCTCACATTGTGATCCAGCTTGTATCAAGCTCTTGCGTGGGAAGCAGGGGGAATGGATGAGGCTGAAGTTGGTTGCTTATTCCCAGTTCCTTTTTCAAAGCTCATCTAGACCCAATAAAGCTGTTATTAATGAATTACACATCCTAAACAGAGAGAATTTTATTAGCTATGCATATTTACTAATTAATATGTACAATAATATTCCACATCAAGTACAGAACCCTAAATGACATTCGGATTAAATAACTGTATATATGGTCTTGAATTAGGGACTGGTTTCTGGGCTGGGATTAGAGATGGAAATGCTTCTTGGGCCACCCCACACCATGCCTCTGTGGCACTGAGGGACTCTCCTGGACATCTCAGACCAGAGTCTTGGCCAGCCTAAAGCACAGTTTGTTCGTGCCAGTCTGCCAACTGATGGCCTCCCCATGCCCACTGTACTAAGTATATGGGCTCAAATAAGGAACTGGCATTTGGACTGAAATTACAGATTGAAATCCTTTCTTGGCCACCTGACACCATGCCTCTGTGGCACCAGGGGACTCTCCCAGACACCCCTGACTAGAGTCTTGCCCGGCCCAGAGTGCAGTTTCTTCGTGCCAGGCTGCTAACTGGCAGCTCCCCATGCCCACTGTACTAAGTATATGGGCTCAAATAAGGAATTTCTTTTGAGCTGGGATTAGAGATGGAAATCCTTCTTGGGCCATACCACGCCATGTCTCTGTGGCACCAGGGGACTCTTCCGGACACCCCTGACCAGGGTCTTGCCTGGTCCAAAATGCACTTTGGTCATGCCAGGCACCAATTTACTCTCTATCCCCATGTGCTATTTACATTGCTACCAATAAGGAGCTGCCCTTCTGCTGGGATCATGGGGCAAAACCCTGCCCACCTAGCAGCAGGAGGCACAACTTGCCTCCCCTGCTGCTGCTGGGTGGGCAGGGGCACATGGCTGGCACGGAGCCCCTGGGGAAAAGGCAGCAGGGCAGACAGCCCCAAGTCCACAGCAGGCAGCCTGTATTCAACCCACACCCAAATCTGAAGGCGCGTATGCCTCACCTGGGGGTACACCTGTACAGCAGCAGGGAGCTTCCCACTCCCCACCCCTGCCCCTACCCCACTCCCTCCCTCAACGTGGGGCCCAGGGGCCTCAATCTGCACCCCTACTTTTCCATCCCCCACTCTCCAGCCCCCCATAATTACCTGTGGGGAGCTGCTCTCCATGCTGCCTGGCCACATTCCTGCCAGTGCACATGCATGTGGCGCTTCCCTGCATCCTGCTCCCACAGCCCCTAGCAGGGCCCCTTGCAGGCTGGAATGCTACCTGCCTGCAAGGGGAAAGCCACTATTTTCAGAGGGAACCCAGGCATCCAGGGTTCCCTGACAATCAGGGGCCCTTCAGGCCCAGGTGTTAATCCACTTATGCGCGGTGCACCATTCCCAGTGCGCTCGTTAGGATAACACTAGTATAACCCCAGTTCCTGAGTCATAGTTTGAACAGAGGTCCTTTGAGGAGCAGGAAGGACCTAAATCCTGCGCCTAGGAGGAAAACAAAAGGCATTGCCCCCAATCCAGCCCAACCTGAGAGAGCCTGTGCTTGGTAGGGGAGGGGGAGTCATGGGGTCTACAGCAGGGATTTCTCAAGAGCTCCAGCTGCCCTCAAGTGCTTGGGGAAGAGTTGGGGGATGGGGTAGAGAGCAGAGTATTGGCTTGCTTGCAGCTCTCTCTCTTCTCTGCAAAACATCATTCAGGCACAGCAGTGCTCTCAGATGCCACAGCTTTCTACACTGGGTCTGCAAGGGTGCTTCTGCCCTCATTGCAGCAGTGGATATACTGGTCTTCCATGGGATGTGCAGGTGGGTGACCTAGGCACTGTGATGTTCATGCAATTGTTGTGCACCTATTTACTGCTTCAGGGCAGCATGTGAGTCTGCCTCACTCAGGCCATGACATTCCACTTGGTGTACACTGGACTCTCAATTCTAAAGTCAGGCCATGCATTAAGTTCCACTCAAGTTTTACTGTTTGTATGGTCCTGCCAGCTGTAGTCTTGTGCTGGAGCTTTGTGGGGATGCCTAGTTCTGCAGGTTCCCACAGCGGTGCAGGAAGTCCATGGCCCTGGAGAGTACCAGATTCCTACTGAAGGAAACCCCTGGGGTTTTCATCCCATGAGGATGGAAGGAATGCTGCATTTTTCTCATCTGGACACTGAGTGGCAGCAGGGAGCTGCAAGTGCTGCCATGCTGGAGGGGCACAGCTGCTCACTTTATTTTTTGACCATCTGCCCCCTGGGCACTTTCCAAAACTCATCCCCAGCTGCTGTCTGGCTCAGTTCCCTCCCACCCTCTGCCCCACATGCAGCCACTGCAGCATGGAGCTGGTGCCTTTGCAGTTCTGTAAACTGAGCATCAGCTGGGAGGTGCTTAGGCCTTGAAGTCCCAGACACAGACATGTTACCCAGAAGGCTCAGCTCAGCTGGCCCTCCTGTGCTGTATGGCCATTAAAGATGCTCCACTCTTTGCACTGGTTGTGCCCTAGTTGTACAGCACTGCTGTTCTGCCTGCCAGAGGTGCTGGACCCAAAGTGATCTGGGACCCTTTGAGATGCAGGCTGCAAGAGAAGCATGGAGGTTACAGCAGGTCTTGCCACATGTCCTCCTCTTAGCTGCTGCCTCTGCTAATGAAGGAGCTCCCTGTCACTCTGTTCTGGCCAGCAGGTGTGCCAGTTTGCTCCAGCTGTCCAGGCCTTCCACCTCCAGCTCCTGCTTGGACACCTGCTCCCTGAGCTTGGCTTCCACAATGCAACCTGAAGGGTAGTGAAGAGCTGAGGCAGCTGGGAGGTTCCAGGCAGTGCCCTGTTGTGCACAAGTGGCTGTGAGGAGACAGGATGAAGAGGGGAGTGCCGGGGGAGGGAATCGCACCAGAACCACAGCTCTCATTCTCCTCAGCCCCTGGGCAGCGCAGGAAAGGGTCAATTGGGTGCTGATCCCCAAGTCCCTGAGATTTGGCTCCTCCCATGAGCAGCCAGTTAACACTGGAGGCTGCATCTTGCACTCCCAACCATGATGTAGGACACTCCTCAGCCAGGCATCTCCTGACTTTTAGCAGCTACCAACACACTTTTGCTTCCTGATGGCCTTCATGTTCACAGCTCAGGAACAGTCTGCTTGGGGCTGAAGTTTCAGCCTGGCCCTGTATCTTCACCCCCATCATATGCATACAACCAGCTGCACCTGAGTGACTGAGCAGTCCCATTGCTTCAACTCCTGTCACTCAGGAGTACCTAATGGTGCTGGCTGCTGTCCAGCCATTGCCAAGGCACTGGATCCCCATTATATCTGGCTGCTGTGAGTGCTCCCTAGCTGACTTGTTCACCTTTTAGCATGTGTCCTTCATCTTCTTCCCTGTTCAATGCTGCATTTAATATAGCCAAGGCTTCTGCACCCCAGACCAGCTGAATACAGTTTCTCTTGCCAGTTGTGCCTGCCTATGGTGCTGCAGGCTTTGCTTTGAAGGCTCATTTCAACCTTTGCTAAGTGCTGACAGCAGCAGGAGGAAGGAGCAGGTGGGCAGGATGGCAAGAAGCTCCCTTAACATTTACATGCACAGTGGCCCTGGACTCACTGCAGGGCAAGTTGTTGATGACCCATGTGTAGAACCTGGGGCAGTCTATGGCTGGAGCTGCCAAGATGGGGTAGGCATGGAGCTGAGAGGAATGGGATGAGGGGCAGCTGCTGCTCTCCTTGTGTGGTTGTTCCTATGTGTTATATAGCACTGCATGTTCCCTGAGACTGTAGTCTAACATGGGGTGGATTTAGGGCTCCTGAACGGTCCTGGGGAATGATGCTGTCCCTGGGAGGCAACCAACTTTACAGAAACAAAATCCGGGACCTGGTCCCAGATGTTCTGCAGACTGCCAGGGTCAGAACTGGTTCATGCTGCTCCCAGTCCCAGCTGCTGCAGCCACTGTAGTGTGGGGTTGTGGGCAGGGTCATTGGCTCTGCAGAGAGGCAGAGCTCATGCATACAGCCACATCCCTGTAGTGCTGAGAGAGCAAGCTACTAGCTAGCTCTTTTTTGGTACAAAAATTAGTACCAACTCCGATGGCAGGTCTGTAGGGAACAATTCTTAACATAATTGATCTTAACAGTTATGAATTGATTTCAACAGGTATGATTATTCTGGGGTTTTCACATTAACTTAAAAGGGGCAACTATTATATATAATTGTATGGATGGATGCAACCATATCATATTACGGTTGCAAAGCCAGCACTCTGGGATGCTAGAATTAAGTTCTAGGCCTTCTCTTTCTGCAGTCATGATTGTTTTTAATTTCATGACTACATGACTTTTACCCTGCAGGGTTTGAACATAGGATCTTTGACTCAAAGCTGGGTAGCTACATATGCACTGGCACTGCATTGGCTCAGGTGAAGTGCTAGCAGTACTGATGGGATGATGGAAGTATCCCATGTTTCTTGGTGCTAACCTGAGCCACTCTGGAAACTTGTCTGCAGTGTGTTGTGGGAGAACTTGTCTGTCCTTCCTGAGCTACTCTTCAGAAGCATCTTTAGCTGCCAGCGCGCTTAACTGAGGCATTTCTGGCTTTGTAGGCTCATGGCTTCTGAATGCAGCTGGCGACCAGGCATAAATCCAGCACGGGTGTGAGCTGATCCTGCTTTTGGCTATACTGCTGCAGCAGGAAAGCATGGGAGTCAGTGGAGGGTGCGTCTGCAATAGTTTGTAATCTTCAGAGGCAATGATGGGCAACGATGAAGGGATTGTAGGGGATGGAGGGTGCCAGGCCAGAGGGGAGGGACCTGATGCACGTTGAGGTTGCTACAACTTCTCTACATACAGACCAGCCTTTCTAGTATAGGGTGACTAGTGTGGAGTAATGTGATGTAGACCATGCAGGCCTGACCTGAGATGGCCAGCAGTGGTTCACCTTTGCCCATGAGGAAGGCTTCCTGCCACAAGGTACTACCCAGAACTTCCACTGCCAGGACCTTCAGAGGAAAGAAGCCTTGCCTATTCAGAAGCAGGTTGCTGTTGCCATCTAGAGGCTGACTACCCCTGGCTGATGCAGGTTGTTGGCTAGTAAGGTGTGAGAAAGTCTAGTGGGCTCCGTGCTGATGACTTCAGAGATGGTGGTACAGATTGCTACTGCCTCCAAAGTAGCAGCTGACCAGGAGGAAGTGGGGCCTAGCAAACTGTGCCAGATACCGATAATGGCACACACAAAGGATGGCACAGGTTCTCTTCCGGAGCTCTTGCCACCAGGGACATACAGGTACATGTCAGTCTTGAGTGGAACTGGTGCTTACTTCTGCTAGCCTCTGACCACAAAGAGAAGTCCAGGCACATCAATGTGAGATGTATGGGCAGGAGCAAGAAAGCTATGTGCCATGGAGATCTTGGATTACCTGACTGCACAGAGCTTCATTTCCTCCGTATCTGCTTCACAGCCATTGGGAGGCCACTGTTTGCAACTTTTTGGAATGTGCTGTGTTCTGCACACCACATCGGAGAAGCAGAGGATGTGTTTCTGCCCTGAGTGGGTGAAGGCAGGCCTGGATTGCAGGCCCTGTACAGATATTCAGGAAGGGGAACTCCTCATGCAGGCACCCTGATGAGTGAGGCACCCAGCCCACACTTGCAATCCAGGGGCTATGCTGAGGAAGGCATGAGAGGGGACCATGAGACTGCATTGTGGCGCTCCATAGAGCAGTTTGTTTGAGCATCTGTGATGTGATTTATAAGAGAGTTTAATGCATGTTTAAAAAGCTCTGGATGCAATTTTCTGACTCTTCTTTTTTCCCCGAGCACTCGCATATCAAAGACTTGCAGCACAAGCTAGTTTGCTACTCATAAAATGGTGTAAAAATGACAAATGCAGCATGAGAGCCTGTGGACAGAGGCTGGCAGGAGTCTGTGCGTGATGTGACCCCAAGCAGCACAATCGTCCTTCTGGGGAAGGGGGATATGATGTGGCATAGTTCCCCTCACTCTGTGCCTATTGTGGGGGAGGTAGTAGGGTAGGCATTTATCTGTTCCATGAGTTTATGGGCTGATTCACAGCCCACCCAGCCTCCAAGATGCCCAGGGGTCAAAAGATGTGGAGGGAAGAAAGGGGCTAGTGCCAGAGGTGGTGCAGGAGCAGGTTGCTGTAGCTTGGCCATGAGGACAAGCAGCTGCCTATGGTCCCCTCCCAGTCCTAAGGACAGAGGGGTTTCACCTGCTTCTGACCTGTGCCCAACATCACTGTGCTGCTTGCAGCAGCCACCCCAAGTCTTCCCCTTTTCCCCAAGGGATCACAGTCCTCTCCTGGGCTGGTGAACAGCCTAAGAGCTCTGTTGGCAGCGTAAGATCCTACTGAGGCAATGAAACAGTCTGTTAATTGCTGTCTGTAGTGGGGGGGAGTCTACCTCATGTCCTACATTAGGGCAAGGCTGCTGTTTGGTAGTGTGCTTCATCCTAGTTGGATTTTATGTCCTCTCTCCCTGTTGGCCTGTCTAGGGGCAGGATCCCCACCCCTAGCCCTGCTCTGTGACATAAAACTATCTCTGTGAGCATACAAGCTCCCTCCTGACTTGGAGCGAGTCAGGCAAGGCCTTGTCTGAGCCCACTGACATGAGGGGCCTGTCAGGTGATGCTGATGGCTGCCATGCAGGGACCCGTGTGGTGATGCCGTGGGGTGATGCTGAAGGCTGCCAGGTGCTTTTCTGGGTGATGATGGCACCAGCCGAGATTGGAGCCCTGCTGGGCTGAGCACCCATAAGCCTGCAGTCTGACCAGGAGAGCCAGATGGGGGGTAGGCAGGGCAGTGGCCAGGGTCCCACAGAAAGTCTTCCCTGGAGCTAGAGGTGGGACTCAGATGTCCTGCCCTTACAACTAGTGCCTCCTTCACTTGGCCCTGGTGGTGTTGAGCACATCAGCATCCAGCTGGCTCCCTGCCACTGCCTCCCCTGAGCACAGCATGACTCAAAGGCCTGCTGTTCCTCCCTGTGTGCTCTCACAACATGCCCCTGGCATCACTATCCCTGCTCCCTCCCAAACAAATGTAGCACTCCAGAGATCCTGCGGGAGGCACCCAATGCCAGGGCAATCCCTGCTGTGACCTCAACCTGCGTGAGGGATTCCACCTGCCATGGGTGATGCCGAGAAGTGGGTCAGGTTGGCAGTGCCAACAGGCCCTATTTATTTGGACCAACCTGACCCACATGGTACAGGCACCTGGTGTGTAACCTGCAGCTCACCCTCACCTTGATCATCTTGTCCTTCTTCCCACCAGGAGGTGGAAGTTCACTGCATGGAGGGGACTGTTGTGGCCACATGGTGTGCTTGCCATCCATGCTCCCATGCCTGTTAGGGCAGTGGGTTATAGGGGGACAGCTTTGCTATTAAATGCCTATGATAGGAATCCAAAAGAAGGTACTTTGCACTTGAGCATCAGCCTGAACTGGTGGTTTGCTCCCTTATTTTGCCAAAAGAGACCTCTCTCTGCAGCACTGGGTCAATCTGGAAAAAACTTTGGTTTCTGCTAGGTACAGCTTTGGGCAGGTTCTCAGCCCAGGGTTTGCCTATGACCCTGGATTATACAGCTCTAAACAAGTAGTTCAAGCTTGCAAGTGGAGTGGCATTAGCAGGGTGCTGGGGCCTACGCCTGCTGTTCCAGAGGGCTGGTGCCCTGGCTTTAGTATTTTTTGTTTGAGGTTGCTGCAGCATTAACGTGTGATGCTGGGCTATTTTCCTGCAGAAGAACAGGACAGTGCTGGGGCAGCAATGTTCTCCAAGTCTAATGAAGCCCAGGAATGGAAACCCGCATTCCCAGGTGCAAGGCTCTCTGCTCAGTAACTCTGCCTCCCAACACCAGCCTCAAATGTTATTGCCTACTCTCAGCCCTCACTTCACCTCCTGCTGCTTCAGGCCTCATGGAACAGAGATGGACTCCTGGCACTGGCCCTGAAGGTAGGGCAGGCAATGGTTTGAGGAGAGCAGCTCTCTGCCCAGTCATGGTGTGCCCCAGGTAAGGCTGCACCTACTGCACAAGGCCTGGCAGAAACAGGTGAAAAGAAACATCAACTTAACTTGGTGTATCTTGCATCTGATTGGATCCCATTCACACTGTACAGACCACAGAGCCTCAGACAGCTATGGCCCTTGGGACTAGCAGATTTAAACCCTGGAGGAACATGTGGTTGCTGGTGTCAGCTCCTTGCAAAGCCATGAGCTGCCCCAAAGAAGCAGGAGAGAGGAACACAAGCATGTTAACTCTTTTCCCCACACCAAGGGCAGCATCAGTGAGGACAGAGTCGGAAAGAGAGGCCTGACATCTCTCTGGAGTGGAAAAGAAGCCCTGACATGCTGCTCTGTAGCTTCAGCCCAGGAAGGGCTCCTATACCTTATCTTAGGCAAGGCATGGCCACTTCTGGGACACCTGTGGGGGGGCGTAATTTCAGGGTAACTCTGGTACCTCCTGCTCTGCATAGGTACCAGTGATGCCACTGCCTGTTTCATGATTGATAGGGGGAGGTCGATATGGTGATAGCCAAAATTTCCCTCCTATAGTGCATCTTCCCTGTTCTCCCTTTCTGGTCCTTCTCCCCTGGCCCCAGGCAGTTCTAGTCTCTTACCCAGATGCTTATGTCTGCAGGTGCAACACTAAACCGTGCTCTGTCATTGGCTGCTGCACCCACCCCCAATCTGCCCCAGCCAGCTCGCATCTTAGCATGCCTCCTAGTTCATTTTACAGCAAGGAGCAGGGCAAAGCTATTCCTGCAGAGAGAGAGCAGCAGCAGCACAGATTAGGAACAATGGGAAATAATAGGCTTCCTCTCCCCTGGAGGACAATCTGATGTGTAATTGAGATGTTGGCACTGGCCTGGGTGGAACTGAGGCGCTGCCAAGCACGGGTGTTACAGATCCTGTTTCACCAGTGTTTCTCTCAGCAGTAGAAGGGATCCTGCCACCTGTGGCATAAGAGCAGGCACTGTAAAAAGGCAATTGGCAGTTGTGTGCGAGTTGGTTCCCCTGTGTTCCTCATTTCCAGCAATGCCACAGAGGGTGGAACTTGTGTTTGGCAGGTGTGCTGGCCATTGAGCCTGTGAACAGTGTATAATCCTGGCTCCACTGGAAATGGTGGCAAGACTCCAATTGACTTCCCAGAGGCCAGGCCTTCAGCTGGTGTGCATCAGAAAGTCTATATGTCAGTGCTCAGTGTGCTGAGGCTGATGCACCAGTATGCCACACGGTGGACAAGGGTCTTGGGATGGGCAAAGCTAGCAGCAGCTTGGTGAGCCATTTGGGTTTGGAGAGTTCGTTTGCAAAACCAGGAGTTCAGCTTCAGGTCCAACTTGGCCTGGATGAAACTGGGTGGTCAGGCTGAGATCTACGAGGCTCTTTAGCCTGGAAAAGTGCAGGCTCAGGGGTGATCTGATGGCCACCTACAAGTTTATCAGGGGTGACCATCAGTATCTGGGGGAACGTTTGTTCACCAGAGCGCCCCAAGGGATGACGAGGTCGAATGGTCACAAACTACTTCAAGATCGTTTCAGGCTGGACATAAGGAAGAATTTCTTTACTGTCCGAGCCCCCAAGGTCTGGAACAGCCTGCCACCGGAGGTGGTTCAAGCGCCTTCATTGAACACCTTCAAGATGAAACTGGATGCTTATCTTGCTGGGATCCTATGACCCCAGCTGACTTCCTGCCCTTTGGGCGGGGGGCTGGACTCGATGATCTTCCGAGGTCCCTTTTAGCCCTAATGTCTATGAAATCTATGAAAATGTTTCCAAATAGCAAGGTCACAGGAGGTTGTAATCCTGCTTTCCTGATGAGTCCACATGAGTCTTTGCAAAGCTCCCATTCTGGAATTTCTACCCAGAAGCATAAAAAGTAGCAGCTGGTGCAGCAGTAGTGGCTGGGCCAGTGACAGCCAGGGCTGCAGTCAGCACCTGGGGCTGGCTTTCCACTCACTCACCCCTAGTTACACGACTATTCTGACTGGCCTTGCTCCTGGGATTTTGCTGACTGCATCCAGCAGGAAGACGGGATCAGCAGGGGAGCTTCCACTAGGAAATAAAGCCTTGCCCAAGCCCTGTCATTCTAACAGGACTGGACAGCTGATTCTGCTGGACTTGGTAAGTGCAGCATTGACTAATTTGAAGCTCTTGGCACACCTCAGTCCCAGTCCTCCTGAAAGTTTTTTTTTCTCTTTCTAACATTTTCCAGTGCTACACAAAATGCTTCATTAGAACCCAGATTTCCCCTGACATGCACAAGCCTGGTGTTATTTTGCTGCTTATTAGGGTAAATTGAGACGAGACATTTTGGTGCATGGATCTGAAGTGACGGGAGCTCCAAGAGATAAATATGGTAGCAAGTCCAGCAGTTGGCAAACAGAGCACTGACCAATGAGGGATGCCTGTTGTACAAACCCACAGTCCTGAGAGGGTCAAGGTAATCTGGGATGAATCATGAAGCACAATCCTCTCCATGTGACTCTCCACTAATTACCAAGACAGCAGAGAATCACTCCTGAAAGAGGCAAGTTTGCCACCAGATGCACCAAAGATCACCTTCTCTGGAGGCTTCACGAGGGCAAGAAATATCATATGTCAATTCTCCCCATACCTCAGGCAGCAGGAAGGAACAGAAGCAAAGCGTGTGCAGCAACATTGCTGTTCGGCAGTCCAGTCCCAAGGATGCCATCAAGTGAGACTGTTCCAAAGATAATCACGGATCTAGTTAAAATCAAGCTCTCGATGGAAAAAGCAAGTAAGCCCCTTTATGTATTATGGACAGCTTCAAGTAGTAGAAAGCCTGCTGAAGGCACATGGTCAGTCAGGGCTAGCCCATGTAGTCCAGTGTGGTTCTAACACGGGCTTGGAAGTCTGGTTTTCTGCCTCTGGGTTTGAGGTTGGACGGGTCTGGGAGACGGCACTTCTTGGGCACAGAATTCTCTGGAGAGGCAGATGTGGGCATCTGTGCAAGGAAGTGGACTGGCTCTTGTGTCTTCCTATTGTATGGTGGGAAATGGGAATTTGTGTATGTTTCTTGTAACAAAATCATATTGCACCAAAGAAATACTTGACTTGGATCTCTAACTTCTCCTTCTAATGGAGACAGCCTCATAAGGCCTTAGATAATGGCTAATTGCTAAGGCCAAAAAAGCAAGGGTATTTAAATATCAACAGTGGCATGCACCACTGTGTGACCATCTTGAAGAGGAGAACAGACCTTGCCCTAAGGAGCAAAAGAAACCAGAACACACTAGGGGAGCCAAAGAAGAGAATAAAGATGCTCTGTGATGGTCATTTTACTATTAGACCTTAAGCTTCAGTGGCTCATGACACTGTGTGATACCTGGTTATTAGTGCTGTGGGACCCTGGGTATCAGAGCCTTCATTAGCATGTTGGACATTGCATCTTTTTCTCATTCAGGCTTTAATAAACAATTACTTGGGTGTTTCTGTTCATTAAAACACTGTTTAATTAAATCTCTGATGCACAATTTGGTGTAATTTCCTTCTGATGTGCATATATGTGTCACGACCCAGTGATTTTTTTGTGCCTCGGCACTATGGAATTTCCTGGCCACATGAGAGCTCCTTTGCACGGCAGAGTGTTCTGCTGCAATTAAGAGCCTGCGTGCAGGAGAGTTCCCGCCAATTTGCAGTTTCCTTTGCAGGATGCATTTCTTCTTTGCAGCACAGAGATGCACGGTGCAAAGAGTTCCCGCTATTCGGATGCAAATTTGTGCCCTGTTATTGGCCAGTGCTAAATTATTCATACGTGGTGGCTAGTAATTGGCTCGCTGGCCGTTTAAAATTCCGCGCGACTTCCGCCCAAGTCGAAGAGCTTTGAGCACGCTGCAGAGTGCCTCTGAAGTTATCTGACTTGCGGCTGCCGATCGATAGACTGATCACCTATCGGTCTTTCTTCCCGTCACCGAGCGCAACCCCGACGTGCCCCTTTCCCCGCCGGCTTCAAATTGCGGACGGATTAACTGGCTTGGGCCCCGCCAGCTGGAACAACTCGTGTGGTTGTTCCGATGACCGGACCACCTGCGTCGTGATTGCAAGGGGCGTGAGTAAAGTTTTTTACAACCAATAAGTTGTGTCTGCCTCTCCATTCACCAGCCCGCCCTGACGTACGAGCGTAACTCGAGTCGGCCCTGGCCGTCCGAGACAGTATGTATATTGAGCATATTAATGGAATCTGGGGTTACTTTAATGCGATGTATGGGGGTGGATCTTTAGGGTAACTGCTCAAGCCATTTGCTTAAAATGAAAGACAACTTAGAATTATGCACTGAAACACTGCACTTTCATGACTGTTGTGCTTCCTTGTGACTGGTAAAGAAAGCTGAAAGGGACACAGCGAGGAGGGAAGCCCGGGGAGGGGGGGTGCATTCTCCTTCTCTGTCAATAACCAGTGGTTTTCTTAAAAATGTGTTTCCTGGTTTTGTGTTTTCCTGGTTAAAAATTCAGGTTTTACCTGTCCTGGAAGACACCCCATCCCAGGGAACTCACTGGCTCAGTCACTCCTGGCCACTCCTATGACCTTGATACTGTAGTATCTGAGCATCTTTAGGCTTTATCCCCACAGGTAGGCCTGGCCAAGAACGAAGGTTTAGTGACAAATGTCAAGATTTCAGTGTTGGGTTTTGTTGTTTATTGGAATCAAACTGGGGCATTTTATGTTGGAGAGAGGGGATGTTGGGAAGAGGCAAAGTCAATAGGTAAGTGGTTGGGCTTTCAGTAGGGATGATTTAGAGCCTGGACCAGAAGCTGGATCTCTCACACTCTACAGACAGTGATGAGGAGCATCATCCCCCTGCCCCTAGTGGAATTGGCAAGAGGATGCCTGTTAGGTCAGCTTCTACCTAGTTCAGCCCCTCCTGCCCAAGCTTATCTGAAAGTCATTCCACTTTTTTGCGTTTGGGAATGAGAAATTTCCATAGAGGAGACTGTCAAGCATTAACTTAACTTTAAGCCTTAACAAAAAAAATTAAGTGAAAGGCAGATGAGACTTTAGTTGCTATGGAGTATGAAGAATTAAGTAGTGGGTACATGTTCAGAGATCACTGAGTTGAAGGCACTCAAAAAAATACCCTTTTCAGTCAGGAAGTTGCAACGGTCTTTGCATAGCCCCTCCCCCAAACTGCCTAGCCCACAGGTGGAGATAAGAACAATTGCAAATCTGGTAAAGAGTAGCTAGTGATCCCCCCAGGAAGTGGCTCTAGTGCTGCCTGGTGTCATTTGGGATGCAGGGAATGCAGTTCCAATTACAGTGAGAGAGACACAGGAAGGGAGAGCTTAATTTTCTAACCCTGATCTGTGGTAGCCCACCCAGCAGGGCTGGTAAATGGTCAGACAAGGAAGTTTCCTGTGATTAGAAAGCAGTGCAGCTGCATCCTAGAGCTACGAGGTTGGCCTCTGTGTTGCACAGGTAACCAAGGCAGGGTAAGGGTGGCAGCCCCTAGACAGCAGCTTCCAAGGCTGAAATCTTAGCCTTAAATTTTAGCCATGTACATTTGGACAATAGACTCGGTTGTGTTGGCTCTAGAACACCCCCACACCCCAGTAGCATACGTTTTCTCAAGCAACGATACACCAGTTGCTTGGAAGGAGGTAATCTGTGTACCAGCAGGAACAGCCCTGAATCACTTGCTCCCTGTCAGTTCTCTCCCACTCCTGAGCTGGGTGAGGGCTAAGCTTATTTCCAAAGAAATAGTAGGGAAGAACTGGGCCCCCTGCCTGGTTGCCATCATGGCAGCAGGAAGCATGGTTAAGTGCTTCCCGCCACATAGGGGAGGTTTACATGCTAGGCTGGGAAGCCATCCTCATCCGGATTCTACTCATTCATCTCACTGGATTAGCTGAGTCTCCTGCTGTTCCAGCCATGACCTTACCCATATGGTTTTCCCTTTGCATTGTGGGGCTGATCTGCAGCTCCCTGATCCTAAGCACGGTCCTTTTGCCTCTCTCTTTCCTCTCCCAAGCCCTGCCTGTTGTTTCAGCCCTGCCCCCCTAGCAAGGAGTTGCCACCTATTTGCTGAGATAGGTAAAGTAGAGGGAAACATCCCACTTCCTCCTGTGGGCCTCAGTCCAAGCACTGCCTGTGCAGTGTATTTGTGGGTGTTATCAACCTTGTCCAATCACCTGCTTTTCCTTGTCTGTCTGCATTTGCTCTAGATAATGTTGCTCAGATATGGCTCTAACTGCAGTTTTGGCCCTTTTGAAACTCTCCTGTGTAAGGGCTGAAAGGGTGCAACATGGAAAGATACTGAGTTATGCCTGTGAGGGGGAGATTTTGCTGGTGCTGTTCTTCTGAATGCTCGGACTAGAAGTAGCAACCAAAACTGGTGGTGATGCTACAGCTGTCCCTTAGCTGGGCACAGCTTCCCAGGCCAGATGAGAGCTCCTGCCCCCAGCAAGAGGGGGTTTGTGAGCTCTCATAAGAGCAGAGTGGCAGGGCAGTCAGGGCTGCGGCCCAGGTTCCTTGCTGCGACCCCCAGTGTGTGGTTTCTGGGTCCTGTGAGAACAGAGGCAAGGATCTATAGGGACAGGGGGTCCTGCTCCTGCCTGTGACTGGGATGTTCACTCTCAAGCCCTCAGTCAGTCACCCACTCACAAGCAGGGCATGGAGCCCCAGCCAGTCCTCTCCTTCCCAGCAGCTGGGACCTTGAAGCTGCATCAGCCCCTTGGGGAGGAAAACCTTGCTAACAAGTGTTGTGTGTGTTTTTCTCTCTCTCTCAGGCACACCATGAGCAGTACTGTCCCAGTTGGGACTGACTCAGCATCCTCATGAGGAGTTACACACAGCTCTTCCCCTGCAGCAAGAGCTGCAAGACCCTTGGCTTCCAGCCCTGAGGTAGCTGCCTCTCTTCTCAGTGCAACTCTAGGTTGAAGGCTTCCTCAGCACTTGCTCTCTGTGCCAGCCCTGGATGCAGGCTTCTGAGCAGCAGAGTTACTGAGTGGGTGCTCCTAGGTGCTGGGATCCATGTCTCTTAGCCCCATAGTTGCAGCCAGGAACATGGTGCTGGACTAAGGGGAGAGGAATTCACTAGGAAGCAAGAGGACCAGGCCGTTTCTGCTCTGGAGGCATTTCACAGTGCTGGCTGTAGTATCCCTGGCCAAAGAGTGTGTTTACTTGGCACTGGGGCCCTTGGCACTCATCTCTCCTGGCCCAGGGATGCATTCCCCTTGCAGCCATGAGCCTCGGGCTCTTCAGTGAAGGGTGGGCAAAGACACTCAAGGGCTCTCAAGATACAGAAAGGCACTTGGGGAACACCTTCAGTGAGAGTCAGAGAGGGGGACAGGCCAACTCCTTTTGTGCTGTTGCTGCTGCCCCCCTCTCCCTTGCTGTCCCATTAATACACATAGGCCAGCCCTCTCCCTTCAGCCATTGTGTACCCTGTAGTTTTCAGCCCAGTCCTTGGGCCTAACTATGTCAGCTCCTAGTGAGAAACAGATGAAGCAGTGCTTAGCCTCCTGGTCTGGGGTGCCCAGCACATAGTCCCTCAGGGACTCATCTAGAACTTCCAGGGGCCAAGTGAGCTTCATTGAGAAGGTCACAGAGTAGTGGCAGGTGGGGCAGAGGCAGATATAAGCAAGCTCTCTTCCACCCACACACCCATCACTAGCAAGACCTGGCCTCACTACACAACCAGGCAGGGCCATGGCAGGGGGATTTATATGGAACTGCCTTCCCATCACATGCTAAGGTATGGCTGTTCTCACCTTCCTAATCTCCCTGATGGACAAGTAGCCAATGCTTGTTGAACCAAGCCACCTCAAGCAGTAGGATGGCTTTGCAGCAGGAAGGGGGTGCTTTGTCTTATGCAGCTGGGAGCTCCTGCAGGGTCTAAAAGCCTGGCTTCCTTGGTTTTCCTTAGCCCAGTCAGCACTTCTGGCCTTTGGTTTCTTTCACAGCCCTGGTCCTGGAGGAAGGGGAGAAGCTTGAACTAGGGAAGGTGGTGACTAGTGTCCCCAAGGGAGGCTGGGCACTCAGACTGAGCTGGCTTAGCTGCTGTGCCTGTGGTCTCCAGAGCCAGGTGTATCCTTGGGTATCCTGGGTCCTTGCTGTGGGAGGTGAGATTGCTCTATGGCTACTTGGCCATGGAGTCCCCACAGGAGTTCAGTCCTCTTCTCAGTGCCCCCATGGCAGAGCCCTGCGCTGCCAGCGTAAAGGCCCTCAAAGGTGTTATCCTTCTTCCCCTGGGGGCTCTATGTTCTCCTTGTGCTAATGGAAGGAACCTCAGACTGGATGGGGGTGTGGAGGAGATGTTGAATGGGTACATAGGTGGCTGGTAGGGGGGATTTGGGGGGGCACTTGCCCCCCCTGACAGCTGGTGGCATCTGTGGGTACTCGCCAGCTCTGTCCCCACCGCCTCTGCCACCGCCGGCTTCTGTAGCTTCTCAAGCAGGGCAGTGATAGAATATCAGGTGGAGGTCTAGGCCCATGGTGAGATTGGAGAAGTGCAAGTGAAATGTCCCAGAGGGCAGAGTGGCTGAGAGATGGGAAGAGGTCCTCCAGGGAAGACAGGCCCTTATTTGTCCCAGCCAGGAGAGCCAGTGCAGGAGCCAAAGGTTGAGCTGGCTCCCCAGGAGAAGGGAGGGAATTGTGCAGGGTGAATCCGGTGAAGCCAGCTTTCGAGACCTTGGATAGGAGGAGAACCTTCCTGGGAGGTGGGGAACCTTCCAGTTCAGCATCTGTCTGTTCCCCTTATAGTTCAGGTTCTGCCCCTGCTTCCCCATCCTGGGTCTGCTCTTGTTCTGTGCCTGCTGCACCCTTGTGTCTGACTGGGTCTTTCTGGGCCTCATCAATTGGCACCACCCTACTGGGAGCCCCACTCAGAGTATGGGCCCTACTTGGGTCTTCACTCCAGCTCAACTCATGGAGCCAGGGCAGCTTTGAAAAGTTGGTGACATTTTCTCCTTTGCTTCATGTGAGCTATGGGATGGCTGGTGGCTGGGGTGCAAATGCCATGGTCCATGTGGGGCCTTGGGTGGGGCAGCATGGGACCACCTTAATTGAAGACCTGTTGGCAGGCGCTGCCAACAGTAGTCTCACAACCCTTCTGATTGCAAGCGGCTGTGGACCAAGACTACTCTGCTCACAAAGTCCATGCCCAGGCAGCTGGTTAGCATGGGGTGGGAGCCTTCTGGGCCTCCTGGGGGATTGATCTGATGGTGGCTCCTGCTGAGATCAAGGCCTTAGTGTGTTTGATGCCATGCAGGCACATGGTGAAAGGCCAGTCCCAGTCCCAGTGAGCTGATTAGCAGAAGTAACATGGCCAAGTAGTTTGAGCATGACCTGGGGTGAGCAGTTCTGAGTTTGACTCCCTGCTCTGCCCAGCCCTCTGTGCCCCAAACCATGTCTCTGAGCACCTGTTTTCCTGCCTGCTAAATGACAATAGAATTTGCCTGGCAGAGGGCTGGTAAGTGTTAATGTTTCTAATGCACTTAACATTATCAACCCTTTTGAACTTGTAAGATGGAGGCCAAAGAGGGAAGCCAGGCCTCCAGCAAGTGACTGGTGTCCTAATTAACGATCCCTGTGCTGCAGAGCAAACTCTAAGGTACTGCAATCAATAGGAGCTGCTGATTGCTCTTCCTGAGCGCCTGGAGTGAGCGATGGATTGTTTACCCCGCGGAGACGTGCTTCCTGCAGGTGAGAGGGGCTGACTCCAGAGAACCCACTGAGCGGTATTTCTGTTGGACAAGATGTAAATGATTGTATGCAGGGAGCTTCTGATGGGAGTGGCTGTGGACCCAGCTCTGACAGCCTGTCAATTCTTGCCCTTTACAGAAAAATGAAACAAATTGCGAAGTAAATATACCATCCTGGAAATATCCCGGGGGGAAGAGGTGGGGGGAGGGATGGATCCACTGGACCTTGCTTCCTGCCACTCTGTCTTTTTTGCGGTTGCTTTTCTCTGTGCCCACTTTGGATTCTGCACCTGCTTTGCATGGATATGAGTTATCACTGATGGTGCAGATCAATGGAGATTTGGGCCAGTTATGGCTGTAAGGTGCCATCTGTTTACATGGTGCATTTGCAGAAATAGAGAAATGTGGTCTGTACTTCCAAGAACCTCCAGTCAAACCTGGATAAACAAAACCTGGGAGAGCCCAGGAGCTACGTCTAGAGGTGTTTGGGATTTGGCACATCACAAAAAGTTTTGCCCCAAAGAAAATGTTCCAGATGTTTCCAGCTGGACACACTCTCCCCAGATCCATGGTTCTGACATTTTCCTGCTGTGTCAGTCCCAGTGCTGGGGATGTGAGAAGCTTGCAGGGTCCCTGGCCTTGAGAGACTTCCCGGGGAAGCTTGCTCTGGAGCTGGGGTCCCTGGGAAACCCCTACAGCTGCTTGCAGAAATTGTTCTTCTTCTTAACTCAGTAGTGAAACTGCCAAGAATAAGCAGCAGCAGGGACCAAGGAGCTTCTTGTGCAAGAAGACTATACAGACTTCTGATTGTAGCTTAATTCAGACTGAAACCAGGTTCTGATGCCATGAAACACTCTGCAGCCTGGGAACTCTCCTTTTGGGCTGACTCCCATGCCAACCAATCCTGGTTCATAACGGATAATCTGTGCCATGCTACTGTTGCAATTCAGCTTTGTATTTGGGCTCCTAAATTTTCTTGGAGATTTCCATGATGGAAAAATCTCCAGGTAACCCATAGCTAGCATGCTGGCTCTGGTATACCACACACTGTCATGGGTTGTAGCCAGGAGACCTAGGGAGTGGCTGGGAGTGCTCCTTCCTACTGGAACAGCCGTCTGCGGCTGGTGCAATTTATTAGAATAGCCCTGAGGTGTCTCTAAGCTGCTCCTTTGAACCTATGAAGCTATGACGGCTGTGTGGAGCCAGTTTGTAGTTGCCTCCAAGCTGCACCAGATGCAGAAGGGCTGGTCCCAAGGTCTGTTAGAGGCTGGGGCATGTTGTGAATGATGCTTTTGCAGTCTAGCAGGTGTTTGAAAATGCAGGCTATAGTGTGGGTCTTTGGGGGAGCAGGGACATCCAGCCTGGAAGCTCACAGTGGGAAGCAAGAGACTGAGGCTTATGAAAGTGGCTGCATAGGGGCTCCCTGTTGATCTGCATCAAAAATTCCAAGTGATGGTGCAGGGTCAGTTACCCCTGCAGTGACCCAGTGGGGCTATGGAAATGCCTGCATTGGGGCTTCCCGTTGTTGAACTCCTGCTGGGGTAGTTACAAATGGACAACAGTATCATTGCCATTCGCTGGTGTTTCGTTCCTCTGCCTGTGGTGTGCTGCTGTGTGGGTGGAGAAGGGATATTTCTGCACCCATGATTGGTTTCTTAGCTGCTCCAGAGAGCATGCAGGCACTCCTGATTGTGGAACAGTAATTGGCCAAATCTCTCTCTCTGAACTGACACTACCCCACATCCTGTCACACTCAGCTTCTCAAACTGGAGGTAAGTGGTAGAGCAGTGTGTGACAGTTTCTCAGCTGGGAAAATAGTTGGGGGTCACAGAGAAAAAAACAAACACCAGCTCACGTCTCACTTTGCTGTTGGCATGTTGTATACATATGTCTGCGTGTGTCGGTGAGAGAGAGAGAAAGTAGCTTCTTCTCTTTCAGATCCCCTCCATTAAGTACACAGACATGACTGCCTTTAATCAAGACTATGAGTATGAGATCTGGCTCCATTGCTTGATTGCCATTCAAGGCCACTTGCTACCACCCAGGGTCTGAGTGCTCAAGAGAGCAGGCCAGATACAGGGATGTAAATACAGATTTCCTCATAGGTCTGCTGGACAGACAGCACCTCCTCTGCTTGATCTCATCCCAGAAAGTGAGGGACTTAAATGAACTGAATTTGGAATGAACCACAGTCACATAGGCAACACTGTAGGAGGCAGTTCCTTGCACATCCTGTGGTGTACTGCACACCTGTCAGAGACTTCCATTAAAAAGGAGCCTTGTTTAATTAATTTGCCCCCAAATCTAGATGAGGACAAAAAAATAAACCAGGCCAAAAACTCTGTCCAATTCTAACCCCCTTGCCAGGTTTCAATTAATTTCCTGAAAGGACTCCTCAGTGGGGAAGAAGCAGCAGGGTATGTTTGTATGTAAAAAAAAAAAAAAAAAAAAAAAAATTTGTGTTGGTTTGATCTCCTTGGGGCTTATGCCTTCACTTAGATATGGGGACAGGAAGAAATTTTGGAGCATGGGGTGTTTTTCTTTTTGCTTTTTGTGTTGTGTTCTAGGTGGAGAGTAGGTAGAGCACTAGAAGCAGAAAGTGAGTGACTATAAAGAAATGGAATTGATGGATCTAGTTTCACTGCTCAGGGGAACAAAGTAGAAAGGCAAAGTACATCCCTGATGACAAGTAAAATTTTATTCTTCCAAACTGTAACAGGGTGCCTCCTCATCAGGTCTTTGCTGGCCACCCTGCTTCTGGGGTAACTGCCCGCTTCTTTTGTCTGCCATACCTTGATGGAAAAATGAGAGTTGTTACTAAGGCGGGAGACTACCCGTTACTCACCCTGCTGACAAGGGTAATACCCACTCTGACCTCCCCTCCACAGGTCCCATGCCTCGCAGATGTTACTCTGGTGTTACTTTTCTGGCCTATGGCCAGAAGTGGGCACATAATTGTAGCTCTTTTCTACAGCCCCAGAGGGCCACTCGCACACTACCCCTCTCTCACCAGGGTCCCACTCACTCTGCTGGCTCTCACCCAGCCTCTTTCATACTGCCGTCTCTCAGAGCCACACTCATCCTGCCCAGCCTCACCTGGCTTCGGGCTTAGTTCTCCTCACCTTGGTGAGCCCCGGTGCAGTCTGTTGGGTGTCTCCCACTACCCTCACCTGAGCATTGACTGAGCAGTCGAACAACTGTAGGCCTATTTTGGCTACTGACCCCTCACTGAGCCACTATGCCCCCACTGGGCCTCCTCACTCACCCACACTCATGGGGCCACTCTAATCATCGCCCTTCTCACTCAGGGTCTTTCTGCTAGTCACCAGGTGTTCCCTGATGCCTGGGCATGACCCCATGTCTCTCCTCTGGCCTGAGCTCTGCCTCAGGACTCCTTAACGAACCCTGGACTTCCCCTGCTTGTTAGAACACCACCAGGGATGTGGGGCTGAGGTTATGAGGTGCCCCAACCCGCCTTTCACCTGGGAGGTCACTGGCCTGGCATGTCCTGGGGGCTCCCATGACACTAGGAGCCCCACCTGACCACCCTTCCCTGGCAGGGTGCAGTTCTATGTCTTACCCAGGACAAGGGGTCACCTCCACCCCATAGCTCGTGCCCTTACCTCCTGATCAGGCCAGAGCAGCCACTTAGCCTGCTGTTACCTCCTTCCTCCTGCAGCAAACTGCAGCCCAGCTTCTATCCCTGGGTCCACCATGGCAGTTCTCATCAGGCACCTGGCTGCTGCCTGTTTTCTGCTCTTAAAGCAGCAGGCACCAAAGGTGCCCTGCCACACTGACTTTATCACTGTAGTTCCTGTGGCATCACAAAAATGGGGAAGGGACCTCTTAACCATTTGTGCTGGAAGTGGACAGCACTGCCTCAGTTTCCAAAGATTGTAATGGCCTTCTGCTGTAATAGCAGCCTAAAGGTAATGTTATTCTAATAAGTGACTGCCCTTTTTTCCTTTAGCAAACATTGATTTCCCTCCCTGTTCTGAATGCAGCTGAATTAACAAAGCTGGTTTTGTTTGAACGACAATGATTTGTCTCATGTCTTGTGCCAAATCATCTTACTTAGCAAATCAACATCTGGGATTAATGTTCTCTCTTTTACTTGTGACAAAACAATAGCAGCAACCAAATCACACTATTTTTGATGGTCCTACAGAAATAGAGACTACTTCTGATTTTAATTTCCTGGACTAAATTGGTTGCTATATAGTTTAAATAGAACTGGGAGGGAGTGGAAGGGATCTAGTTATTTTAAATGAGGTGGATTTTCAGTGTTGTGCCTCTGAGGGGATAGCACATACAACTGAGGCTTAAATAGCTTTGAAAGTGAGTGAGAGAAAGAGGTTTAATTAAACACAGTGAAGTACTAGTTGGATTCTATAGCATAGGCCAGTGAAAACAATCATCTTCAGAGACTAAATGAATCTCCTAAACTCTCATATGCAGCATTTTGTACATGATTCATCTGTGTTGACTGTGTTCTCAAGCAGAATACAGCTTTCACCCACACTTCAGGATGACTTAGTGTTTATAGCACAGCTCTGGCCATTTCATTAGGATTCTCACTTGTCTGTCACTGTGGTGTCCAAAGCTCTGCCCCCTATGCCCACTCTGAGCTTCAAGCACTGTAAATGCTTGCAATTTTGTCAGGAGCTTCATAACGTTTTGTGGGTTTTCCTGGAGTCATGTGATCACCCAAGACACAAACCTGTAATTTTATTGACATGAATTTCAAACCCTCCTTGCTATGAGGAAAAGCTGGGGAATGTGACTGTTAAGAGCTCCTGAAAGAAGGCATATAAAAAAGAATGGTGGTAGTTGGTTTAAGTAAATTCTCCTGATTACTCATTAAAGATCCTGATGTTTTGATGCATAGGGTTTGCACTACTGAGCTCCACGTGAGAGTGTGGTGTGAGGCTGCAGCACTTGGCTTTTGCTGAGATTCTGTTCCCTCCTTGGGCAAATCCATTACCTTAGCTATAAACTTGGTAACAGCCCTGGCATCCCCAGCAGAGGTAGACTGAGAAATGCTTTGAATTCTTATTAAGGGGCCAGGCTGCAAAAGCTTATAATTTCTCATTGATTTTAAAGATTAAATCAAATGTACATTATTATTCCTTAATTGTCATAAATAATTAATTACGGTTTTGCTTTTCAGTTGTGCTAGTGAAACCCCATGAGCTACAACCTGTTGCTTTGGATTAGAATGATAATGCAGGTTCTTCCTGGCACCCAGTCCTTTCTTTCTGGACCACGTGTAGCCCCTTTTGCATTCCTTCAACTTCTTGTTTTCAACTGTGGTGCGTGGCTGCTGTTACATCCTGGATGTAGATGCATTTTGGCAGAGGGTGGATAACTGTAGGGAAGCGGGTGGCAGACTGAAAGGTGGTGTGTTCTAGTGGCTGTAAGGGACTGGGAGGTGGTGTTAAGGGTGGATCGGGGGTGAGGGGGTGCAAGTGCACCCCCACCCCTCTTTTAATTCCTCCTCCACCCAAAGTTTAAAACCAAGTGCCTGGCAGTGGCAGCAGCATTTCTAGTTGGGATCAGGTAAATTACACTCAGCCACAGACACCCTCAGCAGTGCCCGTCTCATTCATTCCACAGGTGTCAATGACCCTCTCTCTTCTTGTCTTGACATTCCACCCACCAAGCCAGCCTTCGCTCTGCCATTCTGCTGTGAGCTGCTCCTAGTAATGTGGCAGCTTGTTTTTAACTTATTCCAATTAAGTGATATTTGTTTTTGCTTCAATCTTAAACCAGATAACACAGCCCTACATCCCTGGCATGTTAGTAAAGGTTCTAGTTTCTTTTCGACAGAGAAAAATAGGCAGTGTGTGATCTGCACCCTGCTCTTCAGAGCTCCAGCTCTGCCCGTGGCAGGGGCTGCTGCTGGGGCCTGATGCTTTGGGGGCTGGGGCACAGGACTTGAGCAGAGGCTGAGGGAACTGGGCTTACTTTTTTAGTCTGCAGAAGAGGAGACTGAGAGGGATTTTAATAGCAGCCTTCAGCTACCTGAAGGGGGTTCAAAAGAGGATGGAGGTAGACTGGTCTGAGTGGTGGCAGATGATGGAACAAGGAGCAACAGTTTCAAGTTGCAGGGAGGGAAGTTTAGGGTGGATAGTAGGAAAAACTTTCTCGGGAGGAGGGTGGTGAAGCATTGGGCCAGGTTCCCCAGAGAGGTGGCGGAGTCTCCAGCCTTGGGGGGGGGTGGTGTTTAAGACCTGTCTACAAAGCCGTGGTTGGGGAGGGCTCTCTTTTGAGCAGGGGCGGGTCACTCGATGGCCGCCGGAGGTCCCTTCCCACCCTCACTTCCTCTGTGCTCCGGGCTTGTCCGTCGGGGACGAGGGGCTGAGAGGGGGCGCGGG
>NW_005842831.1:64698-70875 GCF_000455745.1 Alligator sinensis
ACATGGCAGCCGCAGAGCAATGACCAGACCAAGGAGGTCCTTGTGCCGTGGTTGCGTGGCAGCTCCTGCTGGCCTTGGCGCGGGGGCGCGGGGACCGGGTTTGCACCTGACTCTCTTGTGGCACCGGCGAGCGTCCATGCCACTGGTGCGTGGGGAGAGGCAGCTTGGAGCGGCTGAGCGAGCGCCCTGGGGCTGAGCTGGGAACAGCCGCCAGGACTCTGCGCTGGTCGGGAATCCGGCTGCTATCTGAACCGGGGTTATGCCCCTCTTCTTTCTTTACCAGAGTGTTTAGGTGCAATTTGATCCTTCCTGTCGGCTCTCCTTCAACTGCACAGGTTGTAGATTGACCTAAGGCTGGTCACATTGTCGTACAACTGTCCCTAGCTCTGGGGAGCCTCGGAGGGGGACTCTTAGGAACTGCCATGCTGCAAAGAAGGCATCAGTCAGAAATACGTCAGCCCATGATTCCTTAGGTGTAGGTATCTGATACGATGCACATATAAGTCTCTCTCCACTAACCAGCCCCTCTGTTATTCAAAAAGCACTTGCGTTTGTGCGTCACATTCAGATATTTTGGTTTTCACTGTGTAGAGTCTGTGCTTGAAGTTTGAATGCAGGTTTCATGAACGTGCTGTCCTCTGTACTATCTGGTGGGTTGGACTCTGCATATTTGTAGTTAGTGTGTGTTTTTTGGAGGGTTTTTGCTTTGCATTCCTGTAATGGAAATAAACATCCAGGCTTGTACTTTTCAGGCGGCATGGATTGGCACTGTGGTCAAACCACGTGAGTGGCTTTGTGGTGCATGGAGTCAGGGGCATTGTGCAGTGATGGTGGGAGGCTGCAGTGGCTTGTTCAGGAGTCCCTGGAGCCCACACTTCTTGTCAGATGAGCCCTAAGGCTGAGAGAGGCAGAGTGGAGCACAGCTGCCGATGGATACATATAGAAGAGTGGCCCCAGGGGGCTGGCAGTCCCAGGATGCACTGCTCCTTATTGATCTGTGTTCACAGATCTCAGTGTGTTACTATACTTGGGGACCTGCTGTTCCTAGCAGTCCTTTCCCTCATGGGTGAAGGCAAAGGTGATCATGATTTATTTTATCCTTTGCGTTTGAGGTGTGACCTTTTGTAAATGGTAACAAAAATCTGTAGGGCCAGTAAATCCTGAGATGTGTGGCACACTAACTACACTGACAGTCTGTTGGGATGCTTCCTTCACAGCCATGTCATGAGATTCATGGGCATAATTGATGGCTTTGAGCTTGATCCTGTCCTGTCCAAGCCAGTAGGAATTTTCCCATTGAATACAATGGCAGCAGGATCAATCCTGTTTTGGAGTATTAAGGAGTCAGTAGTCAGGTGGCATGTTGGGTGAGGTGAATCATATCACTTCACCCCTGCTGGAAGCATTACCCTGCCTGTTACTGAATCTGTAAGTTTGCCGGGTTTCTGTCTTGCTCATTGCCTTTCTTAATACAAGGCTAGTGGACTGCTGGGGAGGGATGTCCCCGTGCCTCACCTGTCCATGAGGCACACTAGGGAGCATAGTTGTATTGCACCCCTGTGACTACTCAGGCCAGTCTTGGGCTTGTGTGCAGCATTGCTGAATGAGTGGGGCTGTCCTCACTTGCCACAGCTGAGGATTTGATGCTTCTTTTGAAGCATGTGGTTATTTTAAGCTAGGCTGGAACCAAATGACTATTTCTCCCATCTTTCCTCTCCATCCAGTCACATTCCCATCCCTAGTTAGGCTTCTGGTAGTAGCCTCTGCCGTGAATGAAGAGAGTGGTCTGATTGGAGCCCAGCTGGCTTCTGGGCCTGGCATTGTATGGGTTGAAGGGTAGTTGGAGGAGATCCTGAGAGTTGTCTTTCTGAGCTGGCTATATTGGGCAGTAGCAGTCATTAATAGTTGAGTGATTGGACCCCATGCTTCTGCCTAAGAAGTGCAAGGATGATGTAGCCTGGATTAAGCAACCCCTGCTTGTAATGTAATTGGGGCAGGTGAATTGGTGTTATCCTCCCAGGCTTTCCTTCCTTGGCCCTTCTCTTCAGAGCAGGGTGAACTGTCATCCCCGTTCCCTTGCCTGACTGACATGGCCTGCATGTGGCCATAGGGCATAGATTCTGTGAGCCTCCTGCTCAAGCATGTGTGCCTCCTCCAGCCCAGGGTGACAGTGGTCTAGAGGGGCGCAGCAGGCCACCGCCGTATTTAGACCTGTATGGCTCCTGTTACTATTTTAAGTGCCATTGCTTGTCAAGTGTTCAGTGATCACTGTCTGAGAAGCAAGGGGAGGAAGAAGTACTACAGGCAGTGCTAGAGAGGCATGTAACTCTTGCCTCCCCAATTTACTGCCACATGTTTGAGGCTGTGGTGTTAGCAGATGGGGAATGCCAGGTGTCAGTGGTTCTTAGATTCCCAAGTTGTTCCTGCATTTGAAAGATGGTGAGTGGCTTAAGTGTCACTCCACCAGGCCTCCAAAGAAAAGCAGCTCCAGTTCTGTTTGGTGCGGGAGAAGGGGAAAGGAGCTAACAGGGGAATCTGATCCAGAAGAGTGTGTCACCACAGCAAGAGGGACCTACCCTCTCCCCTGCATTTACATTGCACAGCATTTAATGCATTTCTATTGATGTAATTAGGAGGACATGGAGTTCACTGTTTAGCTTAGGGGCAAACATGCTTTTGACTTTATCTCATCAAATATAATGGAGGAGACCAGAACTGCTACAATGGGGCCACGTTGCCCATGTTCTCTTCAGGGGTTTCTTATTGCACGGTATGAGGGATATTGGATGGGAAAAATATTGTCTGACTTATTTTGGGTCTGTAGGATGCTATTTGTAGAGTGCTCGAAATTATCACTTTTTACTTGAGAAACCCAAAAAGGAATTTTGGGCCTTTCTACTGCCACAGCAAAGAGCACTGGCATTTTGGACTCCCTCCCATCTTGATGGATCCCTAAGCTTTCTGCTGATTTATATGAACTGTAACATGCATACATAAATACAAATAGCTTTGCCTACCTCTGAAAAGCAGCCGCTTCTTTGGTAACACGGAACTCCTCTTGAATGGTGTACGGCAAAATGCTTGGAGGGGAAGTGGATGACACTGGCAAAAGTTCCAAGGTGGGATTCAACTGTGACACCAGCATTAATGATTCTGTCCTTACTGCTGTGGGATCTGGAAGGGTCACAAAGAGTCAGGAGCTCTGAAAAGCAATGCCCCCCAACACTTCCTAGATGAAGAGCCAGCTCCTTAATCAAAAGTGCCACTTCCTGCAACTCCTACATTTTTCTTGCTTCATCTCAGCATGAACAGAGCCCAGACCAGGGGCGGGCAGTTATCTTGGGTGGAGGGTGGCTTACTGAGTTTTGGCAAGCCATCCAGGGCTGCATGATAGGCAGCCAGGGGCAGATTAATATTAATTTTCTAAATTTTTTAGGGGCCCCGCAGGCCGGATAGAATGGTCTGGCAGGCTGCATCCGGCCCCCAGGCCACATTTTGCCCACCCCTGGCCCAGACCCATGCAAATCACTGCAGACCTTACCGCCTCCTTTTCAACCACATTCCTCTGACCTCTGCAATCTGTTCATTCCCATCAAGAGGGAGTTTACAAGGAAGCTAAATCTTTAACTGCTTTGCCGGGTGACTTCCTCACTCCCTAATGGTTGTGTAGTACTGTTCAAATATGAAGCCCTATATAAGTGCCAAGCATTATTCAACTGGAGGCAGTGGATTTCCTTATAGTGGCAGACGTGCCATGCTATTCACAGCTCTGCCTGCTCACTCCATTCTCTTGGGGAAGGGGGGTGGGGGGGTGGAGAACTGAACTGGACAAGGATCTGGGTCTCAGACTTGTCCATATGAATCACCTGTCTATGCATCAGACCAGAACTGAGAGGCAGAGTAAGGGTGGTGATGTGACATAGGCATGTGCAGTCCCCTGGAACAGGAGTGCATTGCAGAGGATTAATTTTTAAGGTTCCGAGGTGTTGAATAGCGTCCCCTTCTAGGTGTGTGTGTGTGTGTGTGTGTGTGCATGTGCATGCACACTTTACCAAGGATGCCAAAGGGTCTCCTCGCTTGACCAAAGTTATAAGTTATTAGTTAGACATTAAAAGATGTCCTCTTGTTCTGATCATCAAAGCTGTTTGTCTTGGGACTGAACTGGAGTTTGAATGTCTGGATGGCTTTTAACAGATATGTATTAGCTCTACCAGGTCTTTTTGGGTGAGACTCACTACTCTGTGCTGCACAGAGGGTCGAGTCAGCAGTGGGCTCTTCTGGACCTGGTTGCAGTCCTATGTGCCCCTGAAAAGCAGGTGGAAAATATCTCTGCACTGGCACTGGTTGTTGCCTTGTTGTCCCTTGTCCCCACTGTAATTAACAGCATGATCTGCAAGGCAGATGCAGAATCAGACCCTTTGTTTTAGCTGTAAAATTTTGACTCTCTAACCCCTTCATTCCACTACTGTCACTCTTGCAAGATTCCCAAGGAGACTGGAAGTCTGTCATGTTGTGCTTAAGTGCTCAACCACTCCATGAACCCTGAGCTGCAGCAATCCTAGTACTTTTGTGACACCACAGCTACCTTGAAATGTAGGTTAAAAGAGTTACGCAATTATAAATGAGGATCCTTCACTCCCTCATCGTGGGCTATAAATTCTCTTGTGCAGTCTCATCCCAATGGAGACTTTTTTCTGAGGAGGAGGCTGAGGAGAGGGACAGTGATACAAGGGCAGGTTTCATTAAAATCAGTCTGGCTGCTTTGCAGAGATAAGGAAATGGAAAAAAAACAACTTTTTTTTCCCCCACGAAAGCTGGTTTTGTGGGAGGGTAACCAAGTCCAACTTTCAAACTTCAAACCTTGGGGAGTTTTGCTGGTGACAAGCATTTGACATGTTCTGAGAAACCTGCATTCAGAATTTGCCAGTAGATGCAGTTGCAAAGACGTCCTGCTGGCCAGCCAGGGTAATTAACCTGTGTTGCTGTATTTGAACACGCTGGCAGTGTGTCCCTTCAGACATCCCTGCATTCACATACAGGTCTCTCGAGAGGGCCTGCCCTGCTGCTAATCATAGGAAGCTGTCCAGAATCCTTATCATTCAGATCCTGCTGAGTTTGCTAGGTGTTGTATTACCTGATTACGATCAAGGCTTTCACCAGAACCATAAACAGCAGCCTTTGGCAGAGTGAGGAGCAACAGAGATGATAACAGCGGCTGTCTGGCTGTCCTCTGCAACAGAGAGTCAGAGTTGTCCTGTAATGCCTAACTGCAGCGGAGAGGCTCCTGTCTCCAAGCAGGTTCAAACTCTCTCCCATTGTCAAGCTGATGCTGTAATAAACCCAAAGGCTTCTGGGAATTGTAGTTCCAGTGAATCTGGAAGCCTGACAGGTGATTTAGGCATGGGATTTATTATCTTTGGGGCTGAGGTGCCCATTTGTGTGAGATCTCAACAACTGTTTGTGCACGTATTAACACCCCCTCCGTTCGCTGATCCTGTGCTGCTGTCAGCTGGTGCTCCTTCTAACAAACTGGGACTGCAATACAAGAAAGTGTTGTACAAGCTGGTGCATTCAGGGGCCATCTACTACAGCCCTGGGGCCAGATGCCCAGCTGGCCTATGCGACTCACAGACTCCGGCAGCGCTATGAGGACCTTGCAGTAGAAATAACCTGGCCTGCGATGTAGAAACCAAGACTGAAAATTCTGGCCTGAGGCTTGGAATTCTTTTTTTGTGGCTGTTCCCCAGTGTCACCCTTTATGGTGGATGGGAGGAAAAGGAAGACAAGGGAAGACCTATTCTGCCACCTGTGGCTCCTTGGCCCAGTGTGGATGCTACCACCTCCTTCTCCACCCCATCCAGTGGTGTTTTGTTTTTCTTTTTGGTGCTTCCCTCTCCTGCTCTGTGTACAGAAGGTTCTCAGCTGCTGCGGGTGGAAAGGACACGTGACTCTGGATTGCCTGAGCTCTTGTGTCTGAGCTGTGGCTGCAGGAGCACAGGAAAGAACCTGGGGCCATTGTGGGCTGATGCTTTGAACTTCACAGTCTTATGCACCAGAGCAGCTGTTCAAGCAGCTACATCAGAGGCTCCCACAAGAGCAGAGAAGGAAAGACAGGAGCTCAGTGTTGCTTTGCCCGTAGCTCCCTGAGTAAAATGGCTTTTCCCAGTTTAGGGAGTG
>NW_005842831.1:70906-76764 GCF_000455745.1 Alligator sinensis
ATGGTCTAAGGTTATGCACTATTACTACTCCTCACTCCAGCCCAGTCGTTCATACCAAACCTGTCTGGTGCCCTGAATAGTAACTTAAGCATGTGGACCTGATTTGGCCTTCAGAGCTCCCAGAGAGGCCAGAAATTCAGGAGCTGGGTGAGCAGTGGCCTCATTAAGCCCTATGTCTCCCTGAGCTGACACAGCAGCCATCACTCACCCTGGGGATGAATTCTGGAGTATGGAGCCCCTCTGGGAACTTGTTTCAATAGTAGCGGTGTGAGCATTGGTAGCGGTAAGACCTGCAGTTCTCTGAGGTTGCGCAGCAGGGCTCGTGGAGCCACAGGGCTTAACAGTGCCGCTGTTTGCATTGCTGCTGAAGGTGGGGCTGGAGCCAGTGCATGAGGAACCTCATGATCCAGATTTGGCCCAGGTGGAAAAAGTTTGACACCCGTGCTTTAGTGAACAGTCAGTTTCTGGCTTTGCATCAAAATGAACCAAGAACGTGGTTAAGGATGGGCTCATCCTCTCTGGAAACTCTAGCCGTAGACATGGACCTTCTCTGGATGTGGTCACCATCATCCCCTGTTCTCAGTTATCAAGGAGGGGAATCCTCCAAGATATCCCTAACTCTGTAAAGAAGAACCTGGACCTGGAATCAGCTCTAGAGTATGAGGAGGAGCTAACAGACTGCAAGGGCACCTATGCAGTGTGTCCTTACCAGCCTGGCTTGTGCAGGAGTCAGAAAGGTCCATACTATCTAGCTGGAGTCTTCATGTGATCTTAGCAGCTAACTTCAGATAGTCACACAGCTCCTGGCAAGTGGAGCCTGCTGCCTCACTGAGTGAAACTCCTCTGAGTGTGGCAGATGCCACCTCTCAGGCAGAAAGGGTTGACATGGAGGAAATACCAGTGCAGAATTGTAATGTGATTGTACATGTCTTTACTAGGCATTTGAATGACTTTTGTAGCACATGAACTCTGAGCTGCCCTCCTTCCAGGCATTCCTTCTGCCAGGCTGATTTAAAGGTGATCTGAGCATCTGGATGGCTGATCTTGGGTGTAGCTGTGGATTTCCCGCCCCCCCCCATGGGTCAGCTGCTGCTGCTTTCTGCTGATCTCTGATTTAACCCAAAGGAGATGCTGGTTGTGAGGAATTGCAGTGCAATACTCTTGTTCTGGCCTGGGTCACCGTGTTTACTTGCTGAAAGCATCTGTGTTTACATTGCAGTTCTTCCTTCTACAGAGTAGTTTCTTTCCATAAGATCATCTTCTTTGTTTAAAGAGCAGCTTTGCAGTTAAAGACTGCTAAGGCTTTGCCTAAACATCAAAGCTGTATGATTAGCTATATTGGGGTGCTTAAATTGGCACAATTTCCATAGTCTGTATACAGCTAAACCAGTATATAAGTGCGCGTACAGGAAAGAAGATATAAATTCCAGTGGTATAAGGCACTTTAACAATGATCTAATTGGATCTGCACCAGGGGTGTGTGTTTGTGTGTGTATAAAATACCTATCTCCCACCCCTACCAGAAGGAGTTCTGCCAATACAAAACCTCTGTGTCAAGCAGACTTTGTAAATGAGGTGCAGACACTCGTTCAGTTCTGTTACTCCTTTTCCTGTATTTTCTGGTTTGTTTCTAATGCAAACACTAAATGCCACCTGATTTTTGTCTGCCATGCTTATTCTACTTCTGTGCCTGCCTGAGGCCAAATGTGAGACACCAGCCCTATAAAATCTAGGAAAGTGGATTGGAAATTGGGACGTGGTAAAGGATGAGAGCAGAGAAACTCCAATCTGTATTGAACAATGTAACCTGGGGGAAAGAGGACCCACTGTAAAGGAGTTGTTTGCTGAGTCCCAAAAGGGGTATGGGAAAATGTAGCAGTGGTGTGCATGGCTCTGTTGAAGACAGTTGTGATATGAATGCTCATGCTGTAAGTAGCCCTTGTCTTATCCTGCCGGAGAAGTATTATGGGTGAGATATTCCAGTTGTTTTCTTATAGGATTTTCTATAGCATCCATCACTACAGCATCCAAGCATTTCCTTGGAGAATTACAGCTGCTGGTCTTCCAGCCCCTATGCTGTGTGTGTTTTCCTTTTGGCTACAAAACTTCCTTTCTTACCGCAAGTCCTGGCCCCACCCTATTCTGGCAAGCCAGCTAGTTATCTACTTATCTCTCTGACTTAGCTGGCATTAAATTAATGTACAATCCCCTTTGCCCTTTAGAATAATATCTTTTCTGTGTACAGTGCACTGGAACTCAAGGCACTGTACAAACGTAATTGAAATACAAAACGTACCTGGGATTGCTGTACCCAGTGGAGGGTGAGGTGGTGCAAACATGGGATCTGATTTGGATATGGCTAAAACCTGCCCATATCACAGGGAGCATAGGACTGTAGGAGTAAGAATGGGCAGCCCTCCTGGGACCTCAAGACTTCTTGTCACATCCCTTCCATAACTTCATCAAGTTCCATCTTGGTAGGTTGTTTGCCCCAAGAACGCCATTCTTTTGATGGTTCGAACCCTTCCTCTGATATTCTCTCTAAACTTATTTGTAGCCAATTGATGCCCAACACAGACGTTAATCCTCATGCAACTTATAAATGCAGTTCCTTCGCTACTCTAACATATCCAGCTGTTTTTAAGTTTCAGGACCCAGTGTCCTGAGTGACCTTTCTACTATGCAGGCTGTTTCTTTTTGTGTAGGGTTTTTTTGTTTTTTGGTGTTTGTTTTTTTTTAGCGTTCCCTTTGTTTTGCTTGGTGATTTCCCAATGGTGGGACATTAAATGACTATGTGGAGCTGGAGTTCAGAATGGACACACAGTTTGTGGATTGCAGTCAGTGCAGAAGATCTCTCTACAAGCCAATGCTATTTCTGTTTGGCTTCACTTCTTGCTTTAGCTGCTTTCACAACAATGTCCCAGTAGGGGAAGTTGGTGTCAGAAGCCACCAGTGCCACGAATCAGGGAGACCCGGGAAGGCAGATGCTTGGAGGGGATGGTGCCTGGCTCTTAGTCATGGTTCTTACTCATGTTTATCTCGCACTGTGAATGTGCAATAACAACAGTTCTGCTCTATGCAGGCTGGCTCAGCCTCAGACAGGAAGATCTGCCGTTTACCAATCAACACTCAACTGTAGCAGGAAAGAAAAAAATTTTGTTTTCATTGCTGCCGGGAAATTCAGTCAAGTTAAGCCCATCTAGAAAGAGAGAGAACTGGAGTGCATGTCTGTATGAGAAGCATTCTTCTCACCAGTCTCGCATGCATTCCTTGTCTCATTTTGAACTATGTTGTCCATTAAATCTGTAGCGCATTTTTAGTCAGTAACTTAAAACTTACCATTTTTTATAACGGTCTCAGGCAGGATGTAAAGGTGATTTTCAGCTACCGTCTCTCAGCTGGGCTGTGTGAAATGATAAAGATATGTTATGAGGATTATAAACACTGAAGCAAAAGGGTTGGAAAATGAGACCTGCTGCTAATGCTCATGGAGGTTGGATGCAGTGGCCTGTCTTGTCTTGTATTTTTTTTCCTCTCCTCTCTTCCTGTGGCACCTACAGATACTCCTGCGGTGTCGCTAATGAGAGGAGCTGTGCCAGCCCACACAGGCTTTTGTTAGTGCTGCACTCAGAATCTGCACACAATTGGCTAATAAACTGGAAAATAGGAGAAGCCCCCTCATATCTCATTGAAGGCATGTTAATTGGCTTAATGGAGTGCCAGGCTCTGCCAGTGTGTTTTTTTTAAACTTGTGTCTGTTTAGGCCCCAGCTTAATGGTGGTGGGTTGCAAACTTGGTGCTAATTCAGATAAAATGAACTTCCTGTTCATAAATCAATGACAGAAATGGACTTTGAAATTAGTTGTTACTTAAAGACACCATCAACCAACTGCCTCTTCCATAGCTTTTAATTAGGACTTAATTCTAATTTAATAATTGATTCCCCTTCAAGAGCTGTATAATTCTCCATCTTGAAGCCTCTGTTACTCATGATAGATTTACTGTAATCAGTCAGAAAATTACTGTGCCCGCCCAGGTGTCCAGCCTCCAGCAGCAGTTGCAACTTTGTACCATGTTGTGAAAGGGGGAGGGCTTCTTAACTTTGGCAACAATTGATTTGAAGCTTGTTGGGAAATGAGACTACCTTTCATATCTGCTGTGACTCTCTTGTGCATTAACGTTTGCAAAGAGTGAGTCAGTGCTGGGGCCGGGCTGCCTTGTGTGTTGTTGGGTTATTTGCTAGTGATGGCCTAGAGTCAAATCCCAGTTTGCAGGGAGTTATGACATGAAACTGAGCTTTGTGGCTTTACTTTTGTGTGCAGCATCAGCTGGAACATGCAGAGATTTTAGGGTTAAGCTGTGAGGCTTTGATTGACCTTTTATGACTGTAGATGCAGTGCACTCTGTGGAAAAGAACCTCTCGCTGGCAAGTGTTGGCTGTGCTGTCCTGCTGAGGGACAGGTTATGCAGTGGGTTCATTAGTTCATAGATTCATAGATGTTAGGGTTGGAAGGGACCTCAATAGATCATCGAGTCCGACCCCCTGCATAGGCAGGACAGAGTGCTGGGTCTAGATGACCCCAGCTAGATGCTTATCTAACCTCCTCTTGAAGACCCCCAGGGTAGGGGAGAGCACCACCTCCCTTGGGAGCCCGTTCAAGACCTTGGCCACTCTAACCGTGAAGAAGTTCTTCCTAATGTCCAGTCTAAATCTGCTCTCTGCTAGCTTGTGGCCATTATTTCTTGTAACCCCCGGGGGCACCTTGGTGAATAAAAACTCACCAATACCCTTCTGTGCCCCCGTGATGAACTTGAAGTTCTGGGCACACCTTCCCCCAAAAGTAAGGGCTCATCAGGGCAAATTTTCCCTCCCTGTTTATGCACGACTCCAACACCTAGGGTCTGAGCACCTCTGTCTTTGGTGTACGTTTCTTTGCACCATCAACCCCTCTGTGATGTCTGGAGAATGGAGTAACTTGTTTGAGGTTGTGTAGGAAGTTGGTGGCAAAGCCAGGGTCCTGGGTCTTTCAGGTCCCAGGCTCTTGTTCACATCACTGCCTGTTCTTCCTGTTTTCATTCTGGTCTTGGTGACATCCAAAGCCGGTGCGTGACTCTTCAGGGGTTTGCACAGACTTGTAGTGGATTAGAGAGCAACTTGCTTACTGACTCCCCAAATGTGGAAACTCCAGCTCACTCCGTCCCAGCTGTACTGGCTCTGCAGGGCTAACAGGAGGATGGAGGAGCAGAAGCATTTGTTTCTTACCAAATTGTCAGATAGGCACAGGGCACCATCTGACTGCAAGGAGAGGCTGGGCGGGTTCACAAGGCCGCTGTGCTTCCCGGGGCAGAACAGCCCTTTTAAGCTCCTGCAGCTGCCGGCCGGGGGAGCCTGTAGCCACACAGGTACTACATGGTGGGCTGGATGAAGCCCTCGCACCGTGGCGGTAAACACTGGTGAAGCTCCCTTGAGGACAGTTTAGGAGGGACTGGAGCTTTGCTCCTAGCCCTTCTCCCCTCACTGAAGCGCTAGCCAGACTTCTTCGGCAGGTCGCCTTGTCCCCAGTACTGAGAGGATGCTCGGGTGGGTGCTGAGGAAGGCCCGCTCCCTGTCCTGCCTGAGGCAAGCATTTCGATTCCCGTGTCTTTCACTGCACCGAGTGCACAGTTCGGATGGAGCGAGACAAGTCTTCCAGGACCAGGGCCGCTCCCGTCTCCGCAGCCGTGCGGCCCCGCGGGACTCGGGGCCTCGCGCGCGGCGGCCGAGCCCGGAGAGCCGCAGCGCCCGGGGGGAGACTGGCCTGGGGAGCAGGCGCCGCCTTGCTGTGGGGCAGAGCAGGGCTGGTTTGAAGCGGGCGGGT
>NW_005842831.1:77362-107717 GCF_000455745.1 Alligator sinensis
GGGCAGGGTGGCGGCTCTCCTCCAGGAATTTCACAACCCTCCGAGCACCGGCCCCTTCAGCCTGCTCCTTAGTTTAGCCCTTTGCATCCCCGGCAGCGTCCTGCTGTAAATGAATCCCCTCAACCCCCCCCCGAGCGGTGGGGAAGCAGCCCCTAGACCCTGCCCTCCCTCAGTTGTGTCATGTAGGCTTGGCAGGGGGCCGGCTCGCGGCTCCCCCCCCGCCGGCTCAGCCCGACATGTAGCCTTGGCAGGGGGCCGGCTCGTGCCTCACCCCGCGCTGCTGCAGCCAGACACGCTGGGCGCAGAGCTGCAACCCTCACGCCTCGGGCAGTCCTGCTCTTACTTGTGCACAGATTCCCCGCCCCCCCTCTTTTGAATCATGGGTTTCCCTGAGCCGTTGTTTCCAGGGCCCCTTCCTAGTGTAGAGGGAGCCAGCTCAAAGCCAAAGGAATTTATTTTAACACTTTGCCCAGAGCAATCTGATTGCACAAAGCACTGACAGGAAAGTAGCCCAGTTAGACCAAGTGGTGTGAGACAGCTCCAGCTTAGGGAGGTTATCCTGCACCTATTTATAGATCCCTTCCTGTACCCAACTCCACCCACCACAGAGGTTTACCGAGCAGCCGGATTCCCATCTTCTGTTTCCTGAAATACATTTGCATTCTGGGTGCCTGATCAATCATACTTCTTGTTACAGTACAGACCTGGAGGGCTGGGGGAAGGGACAAGGCAGGGGCCACATGTTAGATGCCAACAGTCATCCGAATGGCCCACTTCTCTGTCACCTAGTAAAAGCCCAGGAGCTAAAACTGGGATGTTCATGTAGGAAGAGGAAGAAGATTGGCCTTTGGGTTGTCATCTTGGGCTAGATAGTTGAGGAAATGGTCACCAATGCAGCTGACTCGCTTTATCCAGTTGCTCAGCTCTTGCAAAGGTGTTTCATGTTGCAAAGTTCCTTTTTCTAGCCTATACTTGACTCCTAATTTGGTGTCACCTTGTCTGCTCCCTCTGAGCTTGGTTTCCTTTTTGGCTGTTTGGGTCTTGGGACAGAAGTGCAGCCTGCTTATGATACGTAAATCATACGAAAAGCACTTCTTAATCTTTTGCCTGCTGAGCTTTTGAAACTGATAGTGCCTGAGATTGGAAATTACTGGCATCTAGGACTGAGACAGAAAGTTAGGGTTCTGCTGGTTGTAAATAGGTCAGATGAGACATGATCTATCTTTTAAATTAAGATGATCATAGATTGTGTGTTTGGCCAGTAAATGGATATGCTTTTTTTTTTTTTAATTCCAGTTTCTCCTATTAGCAGGGAAAATCTGTTTTCTTACCAATTAGCTACTTGGATGACAGTAAAGGGGAGAAAAAGCAAGGGACTGCTTTTTTTTGGCAGAGCCACAAAAATCAATGAGGTCCTCATGTTGGCTGTGCAGCAGCAGCAGCAGCAGAATAGAGCTGTGCTGTCTCTGGTAGTGCTAATACACTGAGTCCACCTTGGCCAGTTAAGGAGACACAATCTAGGAGGAGAAAGTAATGGTATTCTCAGGATCCTGAACCAATCGTTACTGACCAGAGGGAATTAAAGAAGAAACCATTTAAAAAGTAGTTAATAATGTCTGTTTAATAACTAATGCTGGCATGGCGGTGCTAAGCTCCTAGCCAAACTGCACCTGTCAGACAAGGTTCAGTGTTCTGGGGTCTGCTTTCTACCAAGGCCTTTCTTGATTCCCTGGAACAATCCTGGGATTGAAAAATGGTATTTTAGAGTCTTTGTTTCAGTGCTTTTACTGCACTAAGTAGCTTCTTCATGAAGTCTTTCTACAATTTGTTCATTTTAACGAATCCTGGTGGGTAATTGAATAAGCTCAGCTGGGCTAAGTTTTTTTCCTCCTTGTTTCTTCTTTTTCACTCTGTTAAATGTTCCCATGATCCTTTTCTTTCTGACCCATACCCAGATTGTAAAGTCTTTTTTTGAAAGTGGAAGAAAATAAAATGTTGCTGAATCTTTCTTAGAAATCTGTGATAGCTGTAAAAGAGTATGTATCTTCTGTTTAATTTCACTGTACAAAATGGCCCAAGAACTGACTAGGCAGCACAAAATCTACTCAATTTCCTCTTAACCATCATGATGGTAAGGACCAGCTCCCTTCAGCCCCCCAAAAGTTATTCTATTTAAAAGAAAAAACAAACCTTTTTACTTCAGATAGACAGGCAAGTTATATATTCCCTGGCTGATTTAATTGGCATGCCGGATTTTTAATTAGCTCCTGGAGCTTTCAGAATAACCCTTCTGTGCTAGTGCTTCCCAAGTGCTGGTGCTTCAGGCTTTGTGGCTGGGATTCTACATTTTCCCCTTATCCTACTTTACCTGCAGTAAGAGCCCAGCATAAAGGCTTGTGCTTGGCTCTCCTCCACTGACAGATTGGGAAGAAGTGAATAGGAAGCAGCAGGCACTGACCATTGCACCCTAAGTTTGGCTCTGTTGGTATGTGGTATTTAACTGGAAGATGCCTCTCTCAAACCTTCCTGCATCCCCCACATCTACACTATAATGAACTACTTTAGTAAAACAGCCTTTCCCATCTCAGTAGATGCTGGAACTGGGTCCTGCCTAGAGAGTTCATTAACAAGCTTCTAGAACCATAGTGTTGCTGGCTTAAATCATACCTTGTTTCTTTCTCTTCCCCTTTTTCCTTTTCTTTCTTTCTCTTTTTTGTTTTTTTCCACCCTTTTGATCAGAACCGGCTTCCCTTTCTTCAGTGTTGGGATCTTTACACCAGTCCATGCCGCAGTGCCTCGCCCGACTGCCTGCGCCATTGGCCCTGCTGGCTTGGACCTAACCTAGGATAAGCCTCTGCGTGGGCCTGGGTAGGGGGGAGCCATGGGGAGCTCTGCCTCGTCGCTGGCCGCAGAGACGGAGTCGGACCATGGCTTCACTAGCCCACCCTACCCGGGGCACCCGGCTGCAGGCTGGTATAGGAGTAGCCACAGTGGCCCTGTTTGGGAAAGTGCCCTTATAACACGGCAGCATCAGCACTTGCATCACCGGGCACGAAGGTAAGAAAGGGGAAGGAGCCTGATCACATACCTCTCAGCTGCGCCCTGAACACAGGACAAGTCCCCTTAGGGGCTAAATTACTTAGGGCCATGCTGGACCATCTCTTTTGAAGGGCTAGATCCTGGTCCTATTGAGATCTATAGTTTAATTCTCATTGGGGTCAATGAGTCAGGATTTATCCTTTATATCAAGGAGCTTGTGTCTTGAGAAAACCTATCTGTGTGGCTCTCCCAAATTTCCCCCTCCATTTAATGGTAAAGCTGCCTGCATAAGACAGCTTTCCATTCTATTCAGCATCTGCCTTGTTCTGGTCCCATATGACCCCATTTCTTTGTGACCTCCCAACTGGTTGCTATAGAAGTGATTATGGTATCACGAATGGAGGATTATGATTTCAGGTTGGTGGGGATAAGCAACCAGAGTCTGCCAACTCAGGAGAATGAGAGATGCTATTTTCAAGCTAATGGCTTTAAAAGAAAGAAAGAGGGGGAGAGGCAAAAATACCTCACGCCAAAAAAACATATAGGCTTCAGAGACCATTGCTTTGAAGGGGAACTTGGCCCATTCGTCACCAGTTCTCCACTTCTGCTCCTGTGAATCACGAAATCTAACTGCAGGCTAATTGCTGTACATCCTCCATCTCTTCCCTGCCAGCCACTTACAATTAGGAAATTTTCTTCCTATTAGAGGGCTGGTGTCCTGCATTTAGTTTCCCGCAGGTTGAGAGGTATGTCAAAAGTATGTAACAATGCGCTGCCCTGGGAGCTTTGGCTATGAAGGCTGCCGTGTTCTGTGCTAATAATATTTCAGCCTTTGATTTATGCTTGCTTTGTATAGCTTCTCAGCTTGTAGGGTGACTGGACTTGCTTGCCTCTGTCTGGAGACCCCAGCTTTTGGGAGTAGCAGCTTGCGCTTCACTTTGAAAGCATTTGCTCTGGCAACTGTGTGATGTGTGTTGCGTTTCTGTCTTTTGCCTGCTGCTGCAAGTCCCAGTGAGTCTCCTCCCTGCTTCACAGCATCTGGGTCTTGCCAGCATAGAGTAGGGGAGAAATTCCCTGGCAGACAGTGTCGTGCTTTGCGCCTTGGCAGTTTGTCTTGAGTTTTCTGTCAAGTCGGTAACAGTGTGAAACCAATCAGTTTTGTCTGCTCTCAGTCATGTGACCATGTTGCTGGAAATGCCCAAGTGGTCTTTAAGAAGGATGTTTCATGTCATCTCTACCATTATTGCTCTTCTGCCAACCTGTAGGCAGACCTGCTGATAATGTCCATAGGTCTCTAGGGCTGGACCTTTTGTGTCTGTGCAGCAATTGTTCTCCCTTCATGTAAGTCCTTTTTTCTTACCTATACTTCACATCAGAGCTCTGATATTGGATTTGCAAACTTCTAAGAGGGAAAATGTCTGCATCTGTGACTTTTCCTTCCCTCACTCTAACTTCTGAGAGGTATGAACTGGGGAGCCAGAGTCTGGGCTTGGATTTACAGGGTGGAGCCAGCCTGCTCCTTCTGGGTCAGCACGATACTGAACGGATCTGTTTTATTCATGTTGAAATAGCCTGGCAAGCTCTAACACCTGATGTAGAGTCTGGAGGACATGAAGACCTGTATCCTGGGACACCACCATACATGTTTCCTAAAGGGTCGCCCTTTGTGATGGAAAGGATGTAGGGCAAGAGGAGGAAGCGCTTGTCTCTGCAGATAAAGCCAGTGTCCTGTGAGGACAGCAAGCTTGTTAATGATGCATTTCCCCATCTAGAGAGAAGAGAAATAATCCCTACCCTAAGTGCATTGTCGCTCTAGGAGGCAGGAAGAGATCTTGGTTGTGATTTGTTAAGGATTTACTGTGTGGGAAGAACTTGCTTTTTGGCTGGTGATTATGAAGCTGGGTTCAGAAGCTCCAGTGAAACTACACAGCCTTTCAGTGCATACATCAAAGTGCCCCCAATACCGGGGGAACAACAGCACTAAACAAAGCAGCCAGTCTGTGTCCAAGGAGAGCTGGATAGATGTACTCCTTAAAAAAATAAATAAAACAAGCTGAAGCAGGCAGCGTCAGCTCTGGCCGGTTCTTGTTAACCTGCCTTTGAATGTCTTGGTCCCTGGAGCCCCGCCAAGCAGGAAGGAAGTATAGTGTTGTGCAGTCAATATGAGGTGGGAGTGAAGTTCTGAGGTAGACTTTACTTTTCCTGCTGATTTCCTGTCTGTATCCAGCTGGTTCTGAGCTGATAAGTCCGGCCCAGAGGAAAACCCTCTGCAGCCAGTTTATGTCATGTGAATGAAAGCAGATCTTCATGCTCAGAGAGGGTTGCTTGTAAGGTGATATCAGCACAGTTGGGGGTGGGGGGTGGAGAGGAAGGGGCCCTTCCCCTTTTGGATTTTATAGTCCAGAATGAGGCAGGCATTGTGCTCAGAGATTGGTGCTTTGTCCGGGGTGAAGCCTCAGGGATGGAGTCCTGCTTAGGCTGAAGGCAGGCAGAGCATGGAAAAGTCTAGTGGTGGAGGTGGTCACCTAGGACATGGGAGCCGCTGGGCCCAAGGTTCTGCCTTGATGTAGATTTTTGGTGTGACTCTGGCCACGTTGTTTAATCTCTCTGTTTCCATTCTCCATTTGCAAAATTGAGATGGTGGCACTGCTCTTACCTTCTGGGGGGTTTGTGAGGATCCATATGTTAAATACCAAGCTGCTGCTGCTGTGAGGCTGACCTAATACATGGTGAAGAGTGGAAGTCCCTTGGGTTTAAGATCATTGCTTTGGTATTGAAATCCCTGTTTAGAGCAAGTGATTATATGCCCTTGGTGAAAACCCCAGGCAAAAGGACAGACCTGAGGGCTTGGCGTTATTTTGTGAGGGATGAAATCGCAGGTCATGGGCAAAATTGGTCTGTCTTTGTGGGAGAGATTTCAATGGAGAATATAGGGCTGGGGACAGACATTCAAAAAGCTGGAGCCTGAATTGATTCAATATTTGCAGTTTGCTCCAACTTGTGTAGATTGAACTGATTTGCAAGTGAACAGATATTTACTTCTGACTCCGGAAATGCAGGCACATGCCTGCAGTGGCTCAGGTCAGAAGCCAGGGGGCGGTAGAGCGAGCCCGTGGCTGGAGGGAAACTAAGCTGAGGGAAGGGGCATGGCCAAGCCCAGGCAGCCCTGAGTATGATTGGGGAGGGGTTTAAAACCCCACCTTGGCCTGCAGGGACCCCTGCTGGGGTCTGCCTGGAGTGGGAGGGGGAAAGCAGCCCCTGTCAGGGGTCCCCAGTCCCCCAGCCCCACTCGCTGGCTTGCGGTAGGAGCGGGGACTCCGGTAGCCTGAGGGGAAGTGGGGGTTTAACCCCCCCATTGCAGGGGGGGAGGGGTCTGTGTGGGCACCGACAGGTTTTGCTTGTGCACCCGGGGCCATGTACCTGGGGCTGCAGCAGCCAGACACCAGTAGCTTTAATCTCCAGGAGGCTTAATCTCCTCGTTGCAGGCAGCAGCAGTGGGGGCACCAACACAGCACCCAGAGCCGAGTCACTCCAAGGAGCGGCCGGGGAGAGGGCAAGGGAGGGGGGATGTGACCTGGCTGTAGGGGGGGCGGGGAGCCGAGGCTGGTTATGCAGCCTGACTAACCTGTGCCTCCCGCTGTGGCAGCACAGCCTGGGCTGGGGTGGCCCCAGGGGGTGGGTGCCAGTGCTGGCTGCCTCCAGCCCTGCATGGGGGCCGCAATTTGCAGGTAGGCTGCAGCTGCAGTGTGGCTCCCTGCTCCCCTCTGACTCCTGGCAGTGATGGCAGAGCAAACGCATTGCAGCGAGCAGAGGTGAAGCACCTCGCATCCCCACCCCCTCCCTGTGGTCAGCTGGCCACTCCTCGGATGGACTCGGCCCAGGGTGTTGCTGCCTGCAATGGGGGGATTAAACTCCTGCCCTTCCCCTCAGGCTACTGGCGTCTGGCTGCTGCAGCCCCGAGTGCACAAGTGTAGCTTGTACGTGCCTGCGCTGTCCCACCCCATAATGGAGAGATTAAACCCACACTTCCTCTCAGGCTATCAGGGTCTGGCCCCAACCCTACTTCTGCCACTGGGGCAGTGGGGTTGGGTGGGGCTGGGGGCTGAGGACGCTTGGTAAGGGCTGCTGCCCCCCTGCCAGGCAGACCTGGCACCACTCCAGAGCAGGGTTTCCCACCCCCACCCTTTTCTCAGGCAGCCGGAGCAATGATAGTTTTCCAGCTAGGGAGGAGAAGGGCGGGGCCAACCCTGCTTGGCTGGAATAGACAGCCCAGCCCAAGATTGCTGAGCATGCTGGGATGCTGGAGGACTCTGATTTAATTTAAACCAGGAATGGATCCGGGACACAAGTTCCACAAACTGGTTTGACCTCAGTCAGTTAAATCTGATGCTACATTCAACCACGTTATCTCAAACTGGTTTCAGCCATTTTGAAACTGGTTTATGTGCACTGAACTTATTTTCTGTTACAGGTTTAAGCCAGTTTCTGATCAGTTTAACAGTTTATGTGCACTTCTGTCCCTAGCCTAGATGAGGTGGCTCACTGGAATGTTCTATATCATCCATTGCAAGGTAAGATGGTTTGGGGCATACTGCTGCCCTTTGAATGAAATTTCAAACAGACATTCTGGTTGCTTCTCATGGCACTTTTTTCATGAGCAGAAGGAAGTGGCTATTTCTTGTCTTGGCCAAACTCTGCTGGGTGTGATTCCCCTCTGCCCTTCTTACTTCCTCCATGTAGTTGCAGACTAACATGGTAATTCTTGCACTAACTTCCTGTTCACTGGTGAACAGTTGCTGAGTCGTATCCCAGAAGTGGTTGCAATTTCATGGTGTGCTGAGGGATGTACCTAGTTGACTCAGTCTTGTCTACAGTCTCCCTCTTATAGGGAGGATTCTTGAGAAAGGTGTGGTGAGAGAGCTCCGACTGACTTTTGATTCCTCCAGTCCCCTTGACTGCAGTCAGTTTGTTTCCAGGGTTGGACAGACAGTTCAGGCCCCATGTGTTCTCTGCCCAGCTGGCACTAAGTTCTGTAACACAGTTGTTACATTTTCCAGCACTCTAGAAATGCTTGAAATTTTGCAGCAGCTTCAGATTTTTCACTAAAAGCCTCTGTTTTTAATTAAATATTGATAACTCTCAGTCGCTGAGGGGACTGAAGGAAACAGTGTTGTCCAACTTCCAGTGAACGTTTGTGCTTATAGGATGAGGATCATCACCATGTGAGAGAATGATGAGGGAGGCAGTACTCTGCCCCATTCAGGTAGGGAAACTGAGGCACAGAGAGGGGTATCAACTTATTAGAGGCCACAAATGGGTCTTTCAGAGGCAGGTTAAAAAAAAAAATGGCTCTTTGCTTTTATTCCTCCGTTTCATTTCCCCCATGTGGTGCCTTTGGTGGTATTAAGCTGCCTCTCCTTGCAGCTGCCTCTCCTTGCAGTCAGTGGAGGAGATGGCTCAGCTCTTGGCATCAAGGTGAGGGAATAATTGCTGTATGCTTTCTATCAGTGACCTGGGCAGCACTACCCCCTATAGCTCCCAGGTTGTTGCCAGCCTTGAGGTATTCATGACTGGTTTGTGTGAACCCCAGACAAAAGCTGAGAATAGCTTGGACGTCTGCATGTTACCAAATGGGGAGCAGCTGGAAGTGGGTAGTTGGTTCTCCCTGGCGGGCTCCTCCAGGTTCTGTTCTATGGTCCTTCCATCTGCTGGTGTATGAGACTCTTGGGCAAGTTAACAAGAAGCAAAGGCAGCACTAAGCTCTTAACCAGTCCCTTAAATTTCTTAACTTGCACATGGAAGCTTTTTACTGACTTGTGGTACCAGCAGTGGTGTTTGTACTGACCCAGGAGAAGACTGGCAGATCTGTCCCCCTGTCATCCTCTGGCGTTTTATGCAATGGGGAGCGGTGTCATAGCATATTGCCTCGATGCAGAGGACTGCTGGATGCAATGCGTCAGGTAAGAAACCCTAACTGACATTTGGGGTTATTTAAGCAGGCCAGCAAAACAGTCTTTTGTACATCTGTGGGACCAGGCTGGGGAAGATGAGGGCTTGGTGTTGGGGTTATTTCTCCTGGTTTGGTGTGAACAGGGTCCACTGGAACCTTTAACATAACTGGCATTTGGGTTGCTGAGACAGGTGGGCAAGTCCTGTAGAGATTTCTAAAGAACCTGCATTCTCTGTAGCAAGTTTTGCCCAGAAAGAGCTGATTTTGCTGCTCATTGAGGTTAGAGCTGCCTCATGAGCTCCTTCACTTCTATTGTAAGTGCAGCCTTATAATGCACATACCCCAGAACAATATACCTCTGGTTTTACTCTTTAGTAAAATTATACTGGTGTCTGGTGTGAACACACAGCCAAGCTCTCCACAGGTTATACCAGCTGCAGCAGCTGGCAGGAGGCATTGGCAAAGGGTTACACATGGATGAAATACAGTCCACCTGGGTAACTTACACCAAGGGTATAGTTGCACCACATTTTCTGAGGGTGGTAACTTCATCAGAGTGGAGTGACTTAAGCTGGTATTAGTGTCCACTCAACTCTTACCCCAGAATAAAGGCTTAATTACTCCAGAGTAAACATATTCATTGAATCATTGAAAATTAGGGTTGGATCTCTGCACTCATATATATACACTGAAGGCAGAAATTTAGCTCTATTATTTTATTGTAGTTATGATTGCCCCCTACATCTCCTGCTGCTTTTTATTCCTTAATACATTTAATCTGAAAAGCACAAGCCAGGGATAGTGGTATGATTTGGGATGCTCACTTAAGGTTGTAATGAATCTGTCCTAGCAGCATCTGGATATCTAAGTTCTATTTCCTCCACGCAAAGCCAGCCAAAACCCAGCCTGTGCTTGGAGATCATATCAGTCCTTGGGAAACTGCTTCTACAGCTCCCAGGTGAGGAACAGAGAAAGCCCTGCAAAGGGAAGGCAGAGGATGGCTTGACTCTCTTGTACCTGGTTTGACTCTCTTGTACCTGGGCTAGAGCAAACAATGCTGCTGTTTCCCATGTGGGGAGCAGGGAGGAGGAAGGAAAGACTTCATCTCCACAGCCATGGGGGTGCAAAGATCTTGGGACTCTGGACTGTTTTGGGCCATGCTGATGAGGTCAGTGTTCCCAAGGCTGTGCTTCTGCTGATGCTTCCCTCTGTGCTGTCCTCTCTTTGGAGCCCCTTTGGTGCTGGCTGCAGATGCTGGAGCAGACCGAGGTGGGTAAGGCTGCCAGTCCCCCTAGGATCCACCACTGGGTTCAACTTCAGCTGGGATGTGGTAGCATAAGAATGCTGCTTGTTGCCACGGATACGCTCTGGCTGGGAGCCTCCATGCTGTAACTCTTTGTGTGCCTAGTCTCTCTAAAGCAAATGGTATATGCACTAATACCCTGCCTGACTAGTGCTGAGTACAGAGGAGACAGAGGTGAGAGTGGAAGAGGTGCATCCAGCTTCTTTTGACATCGTGCCAACCCCACGGCTTCAGATAAAGCGTGCTTGCTTTGCACACAGGCAGTTCCAGCAGCCCCTTGGTTTGCAAAGCCTCTTAGTTGTTTAAATTGTTGCTATTTTTAACACATTGCTCTGAGGCTGTGGAGAGCTCGGAGGAAATGCTTGTTGGGTGGGGATGGTGCAGTGGTGGAGACTGACGCTTAGCTTGTCCGTGGACCGGAATGGCACTGGCAGCACATGGACGTATTTCCCCTTTCGCAGTGCTCCGGTAATGTGCCTTCATTCTGCCCTGGGACATAAGAGTCTGGCGCCTCTGCCCTGGAAGGCCTTAACTGGTCTGGTTGTGGGGACTAGTCCTGGGGTGTGGACATCATTGGTTCTTAGGGAAGTTGGCCTGAGCTACCAACTCATCTCAAGATCCTTAGAGGCCCTCCCCTGGCAGCAGAGTTGATTCACTTCCCACCTCTGCTGGACTGCATCTCACCCATTCCTCGCTTTCCTGGAGCCAGTGCAGCAAAGTGGAACTATGTAAATGCCTTTGCCTGTTCCCCTCTCTAAAAGCCTGCCAGTGGATTTGGAGCTTGCCAGGGTCTCCCTTTGGGTAGAATCAAAAAGGCTGCTTCTTAACCAATGACCTGTTTTTCAAGAGGAACTGTTCAAACTCAGCCTGAGGAGTGAAAGCAAGGGTCTGTGCTCCAGTTTACCAGAGAGCACTGCAGCCTGATATTTAGATAGCATTAATATTAAGAGCCCAAATGCTTGTGTTTCGTTAGTAATAGAGCAGTGGCTCCATCAGACTTGATCTAGGCTCGTCCCACCTCTCCCTGTGGTATCCAAATGCTTCCATTCCCAGTGGTGTGTGCCATGGGTCTATCCTCCATTGACCTGCAAGGGCATTAGTAGCTTGGCTTTGCTCTCTTGGTGGGGGCAGCCTGATTTAGGAAGGAGGTTGGCCTTTTGTTGTGAACATGCTCAGGTCCACATCCTCTCTGAGTTTGTGGGCTGGTTGTCAAGGAGGTGGTTCAGTCCTGCCCTGGTTACTGGTTATTCTGTCAGCCCCTGTAAGCTACGGCAGCCCATCCCAAGAGAAGTGCTGTGGAGTTGACTGGGGTTTGTTCCAAGGGGCATAGGCAACCCGTGGTGCCCCCTAGGTTTCTGTGCCAGCTTCAGGGCTCAGGGCTGCAGCCTGGCTGGAGCCAGCTACTGGCAGCAGTGTGGGGTTGTGAGCCCCCACTGTCGACTCTTACGCGATGTCTGTGCTCTGGGGCACCCAAAGTAAAGGACTTGGAGGCTGGAAGAAGCCAGAAGAAGGGGTGGGAGCGGACAGAGCAAATGCTTTAAAAGGGGAGATCTCTGTTATGATCTCTCCTGAACACCTGCTCCAGCCTCACTCTTCTGCTGCTGCGAGGAGAAAGCCCAGTCTGGCGGTTCATAGTAGATCATTCACAGGAGTGCTGGGACTGCTGAGAATCATTGTGTGTGCTACCTAGTGCTGCTTGTGCTGCGCGGCCGCCTCCCAAAAGGAACTGCTGAATGAATACCATGTCGGCAGGAAGGAGGAACATGCTGAGCCCCTTCAACGAAGCAGCAGACACAAGAAGGCCCCCCTAGGGGTTACATTAAAAGGCTGAAGGGTTGGGGGGAGGGGTAGAGGTAGAATGGAAGATGCCAAATCTGTCTGTTGCCTCTGGAAAAACCTCTGCCTGTGTCAACTCCTTTGTTCTTGCTGTGATGTGCATGCCTTCTGACAGACTGGGTAAGGGGCTTTTAAATCATGTGCTTTTGTGTGCGAGCTGATCTGGGCAAGGTCAGGCAGGGAGTTCCCTTCTGTGACAAGTGCGGCATTGAGTGACTGGGCAGCTCCTGCACAGGTTCGTTCTTGTTGTGCACCTTCCTCTGAAGCATCAGGTAGTGGGCACGGCAGGAGTCAGGAGCTGATGGACCAGCAGCCTAATGTGGTCTGACACCTCCTATGCTGCTCTTAGGACATGGAAAATCAGGGCTTCAGCTAATGCAGTTCAGAAACCAGTGGAAGAAGAACTAAAAAGCAGCCATCTCCCTCCCCACAGCTCTTGGAAGGAGGCTTGCAGGCTCCTTGAAGCTGCCTTCATCTGCCTCAGGAGTCTTCATTGTGGTGCCTTGGAGTGGGCAAACAAGGTTTCTGGAAGCCTTGTCCAGTGCAGATGAAGACCCATGTGACCCCTGGTTGAGGAGGCAGGGCTGGCAGGGAGATGAGGGCGATGACTTGGAGAGGTGGTGAGAGAATTCAACAAGATGGTTAAAAATATGAGATTTGAATTCAATAGTCTTTGGTCTGTGTGTGACACTGCATCTGTGCTCCTGCTCTGCAGACTCCAGCGAGGCCCAGCTGCTGTGCCTTATTAGATGTCTGTCTTCTAGTGTGTAGCTTCCTACTCATCTTTCTTGGGTCACAGGGTAGAGGGCACCGTACCCAAGGGTTTGTATCTGCCAGCACCATATAGAGGCAAAGGGACCCTCTGCCACCCCCACTGGATCACGATGTAGTGTGCTAGCAAGGCACAAGGTGTAATGTTAGTGAGAGGACAACAGGACCAGGTTTCAGATCACTGTATCATCTGTGCTAGCAAGCTGCACTCCCTGTGTCCCTTCAGAGGGCAGGCGCTGGCAGGGACTGTGGCGAGGTGTGACTGATGAGGCAAATGTTACAAATGGTCTCTGCTAGGCCTGGGTATTTCTCCTTGGCTGCAGGTTATTAGAGCAAGCAGCAGGCTCAAGTTGCACTGAAAATGCAGCTTTCATGTCATTTAGCTGGAGTCGTACACTGCACCTGCCTGTACCTGTTGGAATGGCTGCCAGAGCCTGTGTTGGGGAGCCCAGCTTATGCCCCGCTGAGCCAAGCTGACAGCCTGCAGGAGCTTGAGCGTTGCACCAGCTGTGCATAAAGTGGGTCAGAACAACCCCTCTTGCCTTGGTGCAGCAGCTCAGACCCTGGAGGTTGGATGTCCCAGTGTGCCATGCTCAGAGGGCACTAAGCTGGGGCCTGTAGCTTCCACAGGACTGTGCCTCTATACTGAAGATGATGGGGGAAATTTTCCAAGTCATACATGACAGTTAGAAACCCACCTGAAGTAGGCACCAAACTGCCCTTTGCTGCCCTGGAATACTTCCCCCAAGCAGCTGTTGTGGTCACATTTGTAGGCCTACAGGAACCATGCTTCCCTTGACCCAAGCTGAGTGAAGAGGGAACCTTCTTTCCAGCAGCCCCTTGGTGCTAGGGGAGGGACTGCAGAGAACGTACTTTGGCCCTGCTATAAATGGAGAAGCTTTTTCATCCTGGTTTCGCTAAGCAGGAGGAATCATCTCCGTTCAGGCAGTGTTAAAGGGGATCAAGGATGTGAGTACAACTATTTTCTGCGGTTATTCTGCTTCTTGTGCAGAGGGTCACAGATGCTCCACAGAGCATTGGCAGCGTCTCCTCATGCTTGAGCTGCTTGTTAGAGCAAGAGGGCTTTCTTAACTTTTCTTGCCAGGAGCTTGAATGGAGAAATCTGTAGCTGAATCACCTGACAGCTTCAGTGCATCTCCTCAGAGAGGGCTGGATTTAGAAGCACAGGATGCTTCTGGGTGCATGAGGAAGATGTCTGATGAGCCCGGGGATTCCACTCACCCATGTAGGATGCTTGATTGTTAACATCAACTTGGGATCACACAGCTGGATCCATCAGCATTGGATTTGGATGCTGGCTGTTGTCTGGTTGTGTGTGTGTGTTGGGAAACTCTGTATTACCAGTACAACCAAGCATCATAGGTGGATTTTAGTGCAGTCTTTTTGATGCTTCCCATCCCTTTGGAGGGGTGGTGTGGGAGTCACAGCTACTGGCTGGCTCTGTCTCTGTAAAAGCTGCCTGAGAGAGTGCTGTCCGTAGGGCTCAGCTGCAGACAGGGCCCATCTGTCATGTGTAGTGCTAAGTGTCTCGTGGGCAGGATGCTGCTTCTCGCTCCCCTTCATGTGTGACCACGGGTGGGAAGAAGTGTTACTTAGCTTGTCCTCTCTCCTTTGAGAGGGAATATGTGATCTTGGGCTAGAAAGAGGAGGAAGGGAAGGCAGGTAGGTATGTGTATATAAAGACGGATCAGATTTTGGCCCACCTTAACCACTTCATTGCTGAATATTTAAAAAAAAAAAAAAAAAAGCCAAGAATGAGGGTGGGTGTGGATTTATGTTCAGCTCTCTAATGGCAGCGGAGGAAGATTGTGCTATTGCATGGGAACTGGAGCAGTGGGGTGGGGAGTGAGGCATCAGGGGTGGGCGGGGAATCCAGTGATCATCAGAGTAGAGGGGTTGCAGGCCAGGCAGCAGCTCACACAGCTGCAGCTGCCTATAATGGAGAGAGTGGGATCTGGCCTCCCGCAAAAGCAGTTGATCTGTGTTTGGGGAGAGGAGAGGCCTTGTACTGTGAGGGATGTAGGGCAGTGGGATTTCTGAAGCTCTTTGGGAATCCGGTAGTTCCTGGCCTGCCATCTCCCGCACCTGGGGATTAAGAGGTTAATTGGTTGTGACTGAACAGGGAACATCCTCTGAATTCTAGCTCCTGAGACACTAATTTAAACATACTTCCTTTTTATGAGGCAATAAAATGTATCTTAGGTTCTATAAGTGGAGTTCAAAGGCCTCCAGGGTACGGTATAACTCGTAGGTGCTTCCTTGGTAATTACTCTCCGATTGAATTGCTGAAGGGGTCAGAATTTCAGAGGCCTAGTTGAGCAGACTGAGATTTTCCCTTGCTGGACAGATACAGTGAGAGGCTGAGGTGGCCATGTTTGCAGTGGGAATCTGGATGCTGATGTCAGAGAGTGAGAATCAGAGGGCAGGACTTATGTCCTGTCCAGCTGCTGCAAACAGTCACGCAGTTGAGTCCATCTCTGCAACCTTCTGGTGGCCGGCTGCCCCTGCAGACCTCTCTGGTGCTGTGTAATCTCCACTTCTCTGTGCCCAAGAAATTAGACATCCAAATAGCTGCTGTTCTTAAGGGGGGACCACAGAGATTAACTGAAAATTAAACTAAATTTGGATTTGGATGTTGAGTGTTGCTCTTTGTGTGTCTGTGGCAACGAATGACTTCTGCCGAGGAAGAGAGCACGCCAACTGCTTAAAAATTGTTTTCCAACTATTTAAGTTGGTCTAATAAAAGATATCATATTCACCCAAAGAACCTTGTCTGCCTCAGTTTTGGTTGATGTTTACCCAGGAGAGGCTGCTCACTAGTCACTTGGTTCTGGGTAGAATTGGCCCTTGGGTACCTTGCATGTGCTTAGACCAGGGAACAGCTACTTATGGCCCACGGGCTGGATTCGGCCCATGAGGCTGTTGGATCCAGCCCAAGGATCCAGGGGACTATGGCAGTGTTTGGCAGCCGGAGACTTTGCTCACCCTAGCTGCCCTCCACATGTGTAGTGTGGGAGGCTTTACCTTGCCTTTACCTTGCTGCAGCCAGGCAGCAGGGAGAAATGGTGGTGCCAGATGTGGCTTCATCCTAATATCACCTCTCCTGAGACCCAAGCCAGGTCATTTCAGCCACTGCTGCAGAAAGGTTGCCGATTGCTGGCTTAGACCTATTCAATTACTTCAGCTAGCCTTGCCAGGCCTGCTCATGTGCCCCTTTCTGGATTGGGTTCTTAGTTTGCATGTCAGTCAGCACATTGAGCCCTTTGCAGCAGTGCCTGGGATTGAGGCTGAGAGAGAACACTTGTCCTTTAGCAAAAAGCTAAATCCAGTTTTGTGACCTCTATGGCCATGAGAAAAAACATCTCTTGGAAAAGCTGCTCCATTGGTTTTCCATGGGACCAGTTTTATGTCTGGGCTGCCTCTCAGGACGGGACTGATTCTAGGCTAACTCATCTCTACCCTTAGCTTGGCAAGTGGTATCAGCCGCCATGTTTAGCTGGTTCTTGCTGAGTGCAGATGACTCGGAGCCTTTGGAAACCATTGCTTGAAATGCCCAAGAGTGTTTGTGGGCGCAGCCCCTGCGTGAGCCCCTGCCCAACCAGCCATAAATCTGCTACTGTGGTAGTGGCGGAGGCAGGCAGGAGTTCTGTGTAGGGCCCAAGGTCTGCCCAAGCCAAGCAGCCCATCAGGCCAGAGTGGGGCTAAAGACCCCAGTTTCTGTAGCCAGGCAGGGATGCACACAGCTCTAGTAGTGTGTCTAGCATCACACCTCTGAGTTCCCAGCCCAAGTGACCAGATGCCCATTTCAGCTTGGTTGATGGGAGGTATCTGGCAGTGGGAATCCAAAAAAGGCTCCAGGTCCATGAATGAAAGGGACCTGGGAGTAATAATAGACCACAGTATGAATATGAGCCGGCAGTGCAATGCTGTAGTCAGTAGGGCAAATAATACTTTGACATGTATCAATCAATGCAAAGCCAAGGAGATGATTCTTCTGCTCTACTCAGCACTGGTGAGACCGCAGCTGGAGTACTGCATCCAGTTCTGGGCACCGCATTTTAACAAGGATGTGGTAAAGCTTGAGAGAGTCCAGAGAAGAGCCACCTGTATGATCAAAGTCTTAAAAGTCAAGTCAGACAAGGAGAGGCTGAGGGATCTGGAGCTCTTCAGCCTGAGGAAAAGAAGGCTGAGAGGGGACCTAGTAGCAGCTTACCGCTACACTAGGGGAGTACGTCAAGGACTTGGTGAGCAACTGTTCACCAGGGCACCCTTGGGGAAAACCAGGAGTAATGGCCAGAAACTCTTGGAAGATAGATTCAGGTTCAACATTAGGAAAAACTTCTTCACAATCAGGGCGTCCAGACTGGAATAAGCTCCCTCCAGTGGTAGTGCAAGCATCTACCCTGGAAATCTTCAAGAGGAGACTAGATGGTCATCTTGCTGGGATCCCCTGAACCCCAATTGTTTTTCCTGCTTGGTACAGGGGGCTGGACCCAATGATCTTCCGAGGTCCCTTCTGGCCTTACAATCTATGAAACTTGAGCCCCCCAAAGTGGCAGCTTGAAGTGAACCACTGTGCTAATGCACCCCTCCTCTGTGTGGTGCCCGGCATGCATGCCTGTGTGAAATGAAGCCAGCTTTTAGTATCTCAAGCACAAGAGGCTGGAACTTAGCAGCTGGAAATGCCTTGTGATTTATTAAATGGAGATGTGAGTGATGGGAGCAGACAGCTTTGGAGCTGCGCTGCTGCAGCTGACCCACTTCCCCCCCTCCTCTCCTCTTTCTTTTCTGACTTTATTAAGCACTGTTGCAAATTGTAACATAAATTCCAGCCCAGCAGCTATCAATCAGGGTAGGAAGTATCCAGTAAAACTTTTCCCTCCCCTCACTTTCTTGCTCCCATGCACAAGAAGCCCTGGGAATGAAGGTCTGCAAGCACACAGGAGTTTCTCTGGGGAGTGAAAATGGTTTCTGTCCCAGCACTTCCCTATGGTTCTTTCCTTCTGTGCAGCATGCAGTTGCCTTTAACTGGAGTCCCAGTAGCTTCATCCCATGTTAGCCTGTGTGAGCAGGAAAAGCTGTCCCTGTCTGAAAAAATGGCCTGGGATGTATTTCCTCTCTGACACTCCTCCGTGGGTGAGGCCTTGCCTGCTTGGACACAGTGAGGGACTCCCTCATGCTGGATGGGATGGGAGTTCAGACCAGATGCCTAATCAGAAATAGCTCCATTTGAGTGAAAGAAGGGAGACATTCCAGTGGGATCATCCAGTCATCCTGCCTCCTTTCTTTAATAGAAAACATGTGGTTACATTGCCAGAACATGCTACAATAGCAGAGGTGTAGCCTTCCTTGGAGCCACGCTGGGACTGGAGCCTATAGGCTCCTTTTTTACTCGTAGAGGAAGAGCTCACACCTCCTCCACTGGTCGTGCTTAGAGGATTGAGGTGAAATGTCCCGTTTCTCCTCCCTTTACCAAAATACTGACTGTCCAGTGGGCAAAATCCACTGCCATGAGGCTATGCAAGGGTCTGAGTCGGTATCCTGCAGCCTCTGGAGTAGGAGTAACTGTTCCTGTCAGTCGTAGGGCATTTATACACATACTTGTTCATGCTGCGATGTGCTAGAGTTGGAGCAGACTTGATTAATTGAGTCTGCTTCACATGCAAGCTGACGCGCACCATGCTGTGTTGCTTGCAGTTGTATAAGTGGTGAAATGCACGTCAGCATGGAGAAAATGGTGGCAGTGCGCTTTTGAACTAAAACACCTTTGTGTTTTAGTTCAAAAGCACACCGCTGACATTTTCTGCGCGCTGATGTGCTTTTCGCCACTTATACCACTGCGTGCGTCACAGTGCTGGGTGTTTTTTCAAAGCACCTGATGCTGCGGTGCGTGCATGTGTAAAAATGCCCATGGTTCCCAAATGTATGTTGTGGGTTCAGTTGTAGGCCCGTTTCTCTTATAGGGCTCTTATTCCTCAGGTTGTTGCATGAACACCCCTTTATAAAGCTGGGGAGGGGCTACATAAAATGATAGATCAGATAGTCTTCTCAGCCTGTGCTTTGCTCATCTGTCTTTGGCATCTTAGGATCATAGAAAAGTAGGACTAGGAAAAGAACTAACCTGTGCTCAAGGCAGGAACGTCTCTGACTAAACTATCTTAGTCGAGTGTACATCTAACCTGCTCTTAAAAAAAAATCCAAGGGTGGAGATTCCTCAACTTCTCAGGGCAGCCTGTTCCAAGGCGTTAACTACCTTCATAGTGAGAGAGTTTTTCCTAATATCCTGTCTACATTTCCTTTGCTGCAATTTGACGCCATAGCTCCTAGTGGTGTTCCCTGTGGCTGCAGAGTAGTCTTTCATCCTCCTCCTCCATATATCCACCCTCCACGTTGGGATCTCAGGGCTCTGGACAGTGCAGTAGAATCCAGCCCTTTGGCTCCCATCTCACTTAGGTAGAGCATCATTGTGCAGGTTTTACCAATGGGGAAACTGAGGCACAGGAATGGAAGGTGACCCGCAAGACAGCTTTGGAAACGACGGACAGCTTTCAGCTCACTTTGTTGCTTGGGGATGAAGAAAGGCTGGAAGGATGAGTGGTGACGCATTTATAACTTGCTTTTTACTTTTAAAAATCTCAAGCACGTTGCATCTGGTTGTTCCCAGTTTTACAGGAGGACTTAGAGATCTGGAGAAAGTTTATTGAGAACATTAAGCCTTTAAGAGAAACAGCAGGGCCGATGTTCTTTCAATCACTAGAACACTGAACAGTCTGATGAAACAAATCCCTCCTCCAGCCCCATGGAGCTGCTCAGCAGTAATTCTTGCATCTCCCAATGTCCTGGTTTCACCAGCTCTCCAGTCAAGTAATGATAATGAGTTAGTTCTCCAGTCGGCCATGAGTTACTAGCCGCAGGTACCCATTTAGAGAGAGCATAGCATGGTCTCCCTGCACACCAGTGGTGGCTGCTGCTGCTGCCACTGTGCAGGTTCCTTGGCAGGGGCAACAGCTGGGCTCTCAGTCTCCAGTAAGACTCTTCCCCCACTCTCCTGCTTTTTGATCCTCAGCACAGCCTCCCCATCCTTGAACTGCCCACTAGTTAACTCACCCTTTCAGCTACCCCTGGTAGAACATGGTTACATGGGATGGGTTTACTTCAGCTCCCGCTCTCTGTTCTCTAACTTATATCCCCGGACAGACCTGTCAGGCTTGTCACTGACTTTCCCCCTCCCCTTTCAGCACCGGATTCAAGGCTGAGTTCAAATCCTGCTTATGTCCCCCACAGTGGATTTTAAAGGTCCCCTCAGCCTTTCTTCTAGGGCGTCTAGTATTTGTGGGTTGCAGGCTTCCCATGCTGCAGCTGTTGTGGAGCTGCCTGCATAAGGGTGTTGCACAGGTCACTGGAATGGCTGCCCCTGTATGGCCCCTTTGTCTCAGAGGAGAGCATTGCTTTGGTGGATCATCAGCTGTTAGTGACATGTGGAGCCAGGATGATGAAGGGAACAGACTTTTCTTGTTTCAGGTCATGCTGTACAGCTGTGCCCCTGTTGCCGCAGGGCAGTACTGCTGTTCTGTGCTAGCCTGACTTGCTCTGAGTTTGCTCTGCCATGTGGTATCCCCCAAGGAAAGGAAACTTAGCAGAGAAGTTTGCCTCGGGACACGGAGGCATGGGCTGGAGGGGGGGAGTTTGGAGGCAAGTTTCTCTCTGAGCCTCCCCCTCAGGTAGGCCTGAGATTATGGGCCAAAAGAAGCTGGACAACAGGGAGCATGGTCAATGGTGTTAATGCCCCAGTGCAGACTGGCTGTCTATATCACAGCTAGCACACAGCATGCTAGGACTTGCATTCCCCATAGCTCATGCCATTGTTTTTCAACAGGGGCTACAGGTGCCAGGCCCATTCAGCATAAACTACATTTGTCCCTGCTGTCCCCTCTGATTCTGAGATGCTGGCCCTCCCAGCATCTAGGGCAGTGATTCTTAACAAGGGTGCTATAGCACCATGGGGTATCTGGAGATGATTTCAGGAGTGCCATAGGGGTCCATGCAATGTTTGCACCGATTCACAAAATAAACCCAGAGATTTCAAATAGGAATCTATAATGTTAAAAAGCTTCTGACCTGTTGTGGTTTTTCTGAGTTCTTTGCAACAGAAGAATTGCTCTATTCTCTTTCTGTATTCAAAAAAATGAGTGAAAACTAAGCTGAAATTCCTTGAGGGGTGCCTTGAGCCTAAGAAGGCTGAGAACGACTGATTTAGGGTACACTGTGTCTACAACACTCCATGGAGGAATTGACGCTGTAGCTGAAGGTAGGAAGAGATAATGATGGCTCTACAAACAACACTATAAATCTTCCTGTTAGCACTAGAGAACTTTGGGAGATGAAGTTCAAGAGCAAAAAAGGTTTCCATGAGTGCTGGTAGATCATGGTCCCCTGGTCCAATGCTTGGAGGTCATGCCAGCCCATTGCATCACAGGCACCATTTACTGTGATGTTCTTTTAAAATTCCCTTCCTATCCCTTTAATTACTGTAATAAACCATATGCCTGTGTTATTTAAATAAAATAAATAAAGTTGAAAAGGCCACCTAGGAGCATCTGGAACTTCACTGCCCGTGGAAAATCGGCAATAAAAGGAGCCATATATATACGGAGGGGTGAAGAGCACAGCCCATAAAAGTAGCTTCCCTAGAACAAGGGGAAAGTCTGTAAGTCTGATCTTCCTGAGCCCCATATGAGGTACTCAGCTGGGGTGAGGTGAGTTGGTCATGGGCTGGTTGGGATGGTGGTGGGCATATGCTCAGAGTATCAGCCTGATTGTCATTCTGCCGGACAGACCTTGCGCTATAGCTCCTTCGCACAGAGTTGAGGAGGCTCTGGCCACAGCTTGGCAGGTTCCTCCATGCCCCCTCCTGCCCTATGAGAGCTGCGTGCCCTGAGGGATGAAAAAAATTCAGTCTCTGGAGCACTGAATCTTCACTGCTGATTCAGAGTTGGGCAGGGAAGGACACTGGTTGTATTTGGGGAGCCTGATACCTCCTTGCTGGGAGAACTCGAGGGATGGCTTTGTGGCTAAGGCTCTGGAGTGGGACTCAGGAGACTTAAGTTCAGGTACTGGCTGTCAAAGACTCAGTGCTTGACCCAAGGCAAGTATTTGCTCTCTGTATGCTTTGGCACCCGTCTGTAGCGTGAGGCTGATGCTGACCTACCTCTGAGGATTTCCCTAGCTGACTTCCTTCCCTTAGGGCAGGGGGCTGGACTCGATGATCTCCTGAGGTCCCTTCCAGCCCTACTGTCTGTGAAATCTATGATGCTGGGGTGATTTAGATGCTACAGGGATAGGGTTTTATAAATACCTTGGGAGAGATCTGGGCACTATCAGAGGTCCACATGGGCAGTGAGGGAGACAGGGCAAAGCAGCCAGAGGCCATTAGGTTATCCAAGGGAAGGTGTGGGGTATTCAACTCTCCCATACCAAACTTGCTTTGCTTACATAGCCCCTTGGTTAGCAAGTGAGCCAGCTAGGCAGGATCCAGCCATACTGGTGTCTGAGTGGGAGACTCAGGCAATGCAGGTGATTCATAGGTAGCCAATGCCTGTATCTGAGTCAATGGCTGAACACTGTGCTGCAGGGCAGAGCTGTTTTTGGATGAAACCTGAGCCCAGGTGTCCTCACTGCTTGGAGTAATTAAAGATCCCATGGTCTCTTTCCTAAGAGCTAGAGTTATTTAGTCCTGACATTTTGCTCCAGTTCCAAATTGAATGACTACACACAGCCGTTTCACACTCCCCCTTGTAGTTTCACTTAGTTGGGAACTTGTCCCACCCAGTCCTGCCCTGCTGTGCCATGTTGCTCTGCATCATTAAATGGTGGCAGTGTCGTACTCCAGAACAAAGTGAATTCCTCTGTGTGTAACAGTCCAGTGTTTGGGGATGAAAATTGCCATTGTATTGAACCTTGAGCTGCTAAATTTGCAGTCTGTCAGCCTGGAGTCCCAGAGCAGAGCACTGGGATGGCAGTGACTAGCTAGTATGATCACACTGCTCCTGTCATAACGTTGGCTCTGTCAACTGTCAGCTTCCTTGGTTTAGCCCATTGGTGGAGGCTGAGTTGGTAACCAGGACACGTGGCTTGGGATAGGCATTAGTGGAAGGATGTCATGGGTTCAGTTCCCTCTTGGGGGAGAAGGGATAGGAGGAAAGGGGGAGGCCTTCAGGGTTCGTATTGGTTGAGTTTCCCACTCGTCAGTGGAGTTGACCTCTGCTTACCTCAGAGCAGCATCTGGCCCGCTGGCTCTGGCCCTCCCTCCTCCCATTTGTCGTGACTGCCTCCTTTATGGAGGCAATGTGCAACTGGCAACAGTGCCTTGTCTGGAAGGGCTGAATCAATGGAAGAGCTTAGGCAGCTGTCATGCTATATCAGTCCTTATCACCCAGTGGGTGGAGAAATGCCATTTCATTTGTGCTGAGTTTGAGTAGTGCCAGGAACAGCTGCAACCCCCACCCCATACACCCCTTTTCCTGCCTGTGGGGAAGACAGAGGCAGTCAGAGGGTTGGAGCGTGGCAGCAAGCCGTGCTCCTTATGCTGTCAGTACTACAGCAGCTAATTTTGCGCTTTGTTGCACTTGTCTGCTAGAACCAAAACACCCTGGGAACTCAGGGGAGAGGGGTCGGGAGCAAGGAAGAGCCAGGAGAACCGAGGTGGGGGCAGCGGTGAGGTTAATAGGATTTGTTACTGTTCAAAGTATTGACTCCCAGCGGAGCCGTACAGGAGAGGGGTGATTCAGCTGCCACAACAGTCTGTTCTGTACAGACACAAACCAAGGCCTCTGTTTTCCTGTACCCCATTGTTGGTGCGTCAGAAAGGCACGGGGGCCCAAGGCTCCTCTCTGGTAGGCTTAGGCTGATTTTTCTGCAGAGCTCTTTCAACTAGTGATGAATGTGATGCTGTATCCTGTGCACTGGGCTCAGGAGAAGGAGCGTGACCGGGGGGGGGGGAGCCGTATGTGTGAGCATGAGAGCACATTCTTGGAAATGCTTCTTAAAACGTGAGCCCTATATTTGGCGTTCTGTAGAAGGGGTCACGTTCTCCCTATCTTTAGTGGCTACTGATAGAAAATAGGCACTTGGGGCATCTCTGGGGAACTCATCTGCTCTGGGATCTCTTACCACAAAAGGAACCAAGTTGTTCAAATAGCCACATCCCTAGAGATCTTGGACATGTCGACAGTGCCCAGAGTGGGTGGCATTGATGGCAGCTGGCTGCTTGCAGAGAATTGTCTCGCTGACTCAGTGCTGGTCTGTCACCCAAAGGAATTGTCCTCTACCACCACCATGAGGTCAGTTCGGATATCATACCCTGGTCTGAAACCAGGTGAACTGAACTCCAGGAAACCTCAGGGCATCACATATCAACATAGTCATCATCCTGTTCCAGCCCTTGACCAACCTCTTCTTCCAAGATGGGAGTTTTGCAATAGGCTGGCAGTTGGCAGGATTGGCACCATCAAGAGGTGGTTTCCTTAGCAGATGCTTTGCTGCAGGTCTCTCAAGGGCTGCTGGCCCTCTTGAAGGGAGGCACTGACCGTTACCATAAGCAGAAGCCCCAATACTTTCGCTGCCAACCTTCGCTAGCCAAAAAGGCCCACTTGTTTGTCACCCAAAATGCAGCCAGTAGTTAAGGCAACCAGGCATTGGCCCCCAGAGTTTCATCCCACCAACAGCAATGCCTGATGAGAGTGACTTCATTAATTTAGGTATGTGACATGAAAGCAAGGGTGTTCTGTGCATGGGGTGGTGGGGAGCAAGAATGAGTCTGGGATGAGCATGGGGAAGTGTGCTAAGCTGGGGCTGAGGCAGAATGTAGCTTCTGGGATCGCAACTTGATGGTGAAAGGCCCAGGCCTATGGATTGGGAGATCTAGATGCTGTTTCCTTCCTCTGCTGTGGACTCCTATGGGCCAGTCCCATTTTCACTTAATCCCAGAGCTCCACAGCTCTGCCAAGCCTATCAGACGCATTAAGCCTGAGGTTGGCAGCCTTGTTAGGGCAAGGCTAGTGGGAGGCTGAGAGGAGAGATTGTGAAGGATGAAGACTGGTGTGAAAGGTGGAAGAAGGGACTCTGTTAGACCTGTGCCTCTGGTTTCCCCATTTATACAGTGGTGTCACATTCTCTAAGCCTTTGAGGCCTGTTCTTTTAGCTCTGGCAAAGGCACCTTCTGATCCTCTGCCTGGAGGCACTCTGGATACGACAGGCATTTCTGCTGCAGGCTCTCCTGAGTGGAGGGACAGGGAACTTGAGGTTTCTATACTGCTTGGAGATAGAGCAGGCAATAGGGAGGAACAAACACAACTGCTGAGACAGGTGGGGGCATGGCTGTCTTCATCATGTCAAGCAGAAGGGAGTGAAAAGAGAGGTATTAATTAGGTTTTATGTGGTGATATCTGTGAAGCTTTGTGCCCACCTAGGGGAAGAGCCAGCAGTGGTGGGCTGCTCCACTGAGCTCAGTGTGGTTCCCTCAAACAGCAATGTTTGCTTCTCAGGCCTCAAAGTCAATAAATGATTTTGAATTTCCATTTCCTCCTGGGAGGAAGGAGTTTAATCTGATCTGTTAAATTAGGGGCAGCATTTTGAATCTGAGCTAGGGGCTGGTGGTGCCAGCTCGATTCAGGCAGGGTTGTGCAGCTTCCTACACAATGCTCCGCACTGGGCTGCCAACACCTCTCAAGCCTTCCTCTACCATGCAGCACAGTTAGCAGTTCATTCCCAGACTTTCTTGACAGCTCTATGGCTGCTTCTTCCTCCTGACCTAACCCACTTCTACCCTCATCCCATTCTAGACCAGGAGATCTCTTGAGCACACTGTTGTTGCAGATAGGTGCCTTTTACCTAAGCTGCTTTACTACACAGCTAGCAAGCTGCAGACTGCTCAGTGCTGGCCCACCCTCTCCTCAAGTAGCTGCTTCACTTGCATGGGTTATGCAGGTGAAGAATGTCTGCTGATTCACCTGGTCTGGTGTTAGTCATGTCCTGTAAAGTTCCTTTAGCTGATTTTAGGAGGAAAAGATTTACAGGGTGATGAGTTAACAATTTAACTGCAGCTTTCACCAAGAATCCTTTCAGATCAGGGTGTCATCACCCAAAGCTTCCTTTCAAGCCACCATATTCCTCCAAACCATCCACCTTTGGGCTGCTCTTCACCCAGACAAGAGGTATCTTCAGCAAGTTTGGTTAAGTCTCCTTAGTTTCTTTGGGCTTTTTATCAGGCAAGGAAAAATTATTTGGAAATTGCTTAAACCCCGACCATCCCCACTACATGCTGCTCCCTTCTCCCCACAAATTATATCAGTTGGCCACCCACATTACTAGTGTGTTGAAGGGTGTGGTGTCAGAGTGATGTATTTTGTCCATGTACAACATGTACAGTGAGTTCTGCACTCCATCCTCCAGAACTGTTGCTCTCACTGGTGCTTTCCCAAACCAAAGGGATGGTATTTGGGTTTGGTCTGAAGGCCACTGAAGTTAAAAAAAAAAAAAAAAACAAAAAAAAACCCAAGCAAAAATAAACTCCTAAAATTAAATACAGAAAATGATGGCTCCAGCTACAACCATAACTTGGTAACATTGCACACATATATTGAAATTAAATAGAAGCAGTAATTCAGTGATCGCCAATAAAATATACTATATGGGACAGGAGCCTAGTTTTAGTTGCTGTAACAACCATAGCTTTCCTTGTTTTGACACTCTGGGCCTGATTCTCAGCTGGTTTTAAGTCAGTGGAACTCCTTTGAAAGCCATTGGATGTATATTGATTTACACCCGCTGACAATCTGTGCCCTCATTTTTAAGTCTCGGTAGTAGCACTAAATCTGTGCGCATTTGTTTTTATGTTAAGTCGTGGTGGTGTCAGCTTTCATTGTTAGAGCTGAGAACTTAGTTTCCAGCCTCAGCTAAAAGAGCCATTTTCACTATTTTATTTAATGACACTTCTTTCCTGCCTGTCACTATTGTGTCTAAAAACCAAGTTCTGCCCTCCCTAATCCCTAGTTCAGTTGTTTTTACATTTGTTAAGCAGATTCCTTTCATGCTGATATTTTCCATGTTGCTTCTCAGGCCAAAGATTGGGGAGGGGGTGGGAGTTGGGGTGCGTGCACATTATGTGTATAAAAGAACAAACTGAACCAATTTTGACTAGACATCCTTAATAAGCCAAACATGTTTTTTCTCTCATGTTTTGGCTTCAGTTCCTGCTCTTGTAGTGCACATAAAGAAAAGGCAGAGAAAAATCACATTTTTGTTCTGTCTTCCTCCTTTGAGGGTCTGAGCAATCTCCAGATCTACAGGCTCCTGGAGGAATTAAGGGAGCTTGGAACCTCACAAAATCACAGTTGAGATTATTCAGGTTTTGATGAGTTTATTCAGGGTAGGGATGAGGATTTTTACATTGTAAACTCTTAAAATCACATGTATTGGGATTTCGGTAGGGTTTTTTTCCCAGGTATCTTTAAGGAATTCTTTTAGGGATGCGTTTTAAAGGTTCATCTTTCATATATTTTAGTAGTGCCAGAAAGTCTTTTCAGACTTAGCTCTTCTCCACGAAAATTGCCCTGATTCATCCAGATTGATTCAGAAACTGATGCAGTGAATTTACTACAACTCCCTGGTGTGCATGGTTTTACATGGGTTCAAAACACATATTATAACAGGGATAAATCAGCGAGGTATTTACTAAGTTAAATCTATATATTGATTTAGCGTAGTCAATTCATTACTGCCTTAAGCTGCTCTTGAATCCACTCATCAGTGTGTCCATCAATGAGTTGCACTTATTTAACTACGCGTGTATGTAGATCTTCATACACATGTCCATGAAGTGGTGGGCCAGGCCTAGCTAGATCTTAGTATTACTTTATCCATATTTCTCCCATCCTTTCTCCCTAGCCCCCTCACCTGCAGAAACCCAGAAACACTAACAAAATTAAATGCAAAAATCTTAAGAAATTAAGTAGTTGAGTCCAAGCATGGCAGAAACCAGAAAACAATCGTAATTGGCCTACCTTGAAAAGGCTGCAGCTGTGACTAGAGTTTTCAGCTTCTCCAACCCAGTGCGTGAAATTCAATTTAGTCCCTGTGATGGATTAAACAGCTGTCCCAGGTCTAAGTGGAAATACTGTAATTCCAGAGGGCCAGTTTGCAATGTTCCCAAACAAATATCATTTAGTAGGAGCTTGCATTGAATTTTCTTATGAGGATCTTTGTACCTCTGTCTTTTGTTCCAGTGGAACTTAATGTCACTCCTTGTTACAAGAAAGACGCATTCAGCGGTGAGTCTTTTCTCAGTCTCTCTAAGCCAGTGGTTCTCAACCTTTTTAGAATCAAGGTACCCCTCCACAAGATTTCAGAATTTAGTGGCACCCCATTAAAAACAGATATAAATATAGGATGAATATTATAATATAAACATTACATTTTAATCAATTTGCTTTACATTACATTTTATATTATAATATAGTAAGTGTAATAGTCACACCTTCAGGGTGCTCTCCCCTTTGCTGCCAGAGTTATCCCTGGACTCCCTACACATCAGTCACCACTAGTGTCTGGTGACCAGCAGGCCAGTTTCTGGCCTTAGTTTTCCCAGGGTGATCCCCCCCTAAAGTCCCCCCTGCGCACACATAGTACATGACCTAGTGGGTCAGAGGGAAAGGGTGGAGGGCAATAGAACATGCAAGGCCTCAGGTAGGTGAAGAGGGAACCCTCTCCCTGCCACCAGTCCATACCTGAGGGATAAGCACAGCCTCCACTGCCACAGCTGCTCCTCTGGGAACTTACTTGCTTTCTGGGGCCAAAATCACCTGGCCCTGTGAATGTGCAAGGAATTGGGGGATGAATCAGGCTGAAAAGTGCAGCTCTGTGTTCACATATTTGCCTGCCTGCATGCAGAAGAGCACGGCGCTCAGAGCAGGTGGCACAGGCCTGCTGGGGTATAGGAGGGGGCAGCCATGGGTATCTTTGTTCTTAGGACTCTAGGACGGGTGGGCAGGGGGAGGAGCGAATGGCACACACTTCCTTGCACAGGCCTGGGTGCTTCAAAATCACCATGCTCTGAGCAATGGCTCCCATTCCTCTGCTTTCTGAGCACCTTGCTACTTTCTGACACATTTCTCTTGCAGTTCTCCCCCCTGGGAGGGGTGAGGCTTCTTTTTGCCTCATTTAATGGATGGGGAACTCAGGCAGAGATGCTGAGTGACTTGCCCATTTCTCTTTGGCAGAATAGGTACTTGAACCCAGGATCATGGACAAGCATTGGGACAAGTGACCCATCATTTATCTCTCACCTCCTCTGCACTCCCTATCATGTTAGATTCCAGGGAACACTTAGGTATGATGTGCATTTTCCTTTGGCTTAACAAGATTATCTTCCACCCAAACCCCAAACTTTAGGTCAAGGAGGAGTCTTTGCAAACCTCCTTGAAATAATCTGTTGTCCTTCCTTTCTTCTGTTGCTCTAAACATTCTGCAAGTTACGTCAGACAAAGGCGTGGGGAACATTTTCATCTGTGACTGAACCTTTAAAAATTGCATTGTCTTGACATGTCTGTAACTGCACAGCTCACTGCTAGCCAAACTGGTTTCCTCCCGAAAGGTAATTGCTTCAATGTCCTGAGATATTAAGACCTATTAGAGACTAACGATGCACATCCTGTTTTTCTCATAAGGCAGACCTTAAAAATTCAGATCCCACTTTGATGATTTTACGGGCAAGATGATCAAGTCCCTGTCTTTGATGTGTCATTTTTTGGCTAAGAGGGTCCATAGCTCTACAGTGTGCTAGAGCTACATATTGCAGGGCAGCCTCGGGGGGGGGGCATTCCGGACTCCCGCAGCATTGTATTTCATAGTGTGACACTGGGTTTGGGACCCCCAGGGCTGCAGAAAGTCCACTTATGCATCTAGTGCAGTCTTGTCCAACAAACGGCCCACGGGCCGCTGTGTGGCCCGCCAAGCCGTTTTCTGTGGCCCATGGTGCTGCAACAGGAAACGACAGTAAACAGTTTACTTTCATTCCCACCCCTTGTCCCTCCCCCAGCCGCTCAGCAGCTTCCTAATGGCTGCTGAAGGGCTGGGGAAGGGACAAGGTTCCTACACGCACCGCGTCAGCTTGACGTTGCCCACACAGTGTGTGTGGGAAGAGGAGTAGCCATGTGCCACTTGGGACAGGATGAGCCCAGCCGGAGCAGCAGGGGCTCAGCTGCTCTTTCCCCCTACCTGTGCTGGTCAGTCCCGAGTGGCACATGGCTCCCCCGCTGCCTCTGCTGGCTGGTGCCAACCTGGGCAGGTCTGTCCCATCGGGAGCAGCATGCAGTTGAAGCCAGATTCCCACGTGCTGCTGGGGCCGGGAGAAGCCCAGCTGGGTCGGCACCAGCCAGCCG